>NW_015113141.1:285422-320178 GCF_001443285.1 Poecilia latipinna | reverse complement strand
AGCCAAAACGGAAGTTGTGTGACGTCATGTGAAAAGGGTCTATTGCAACAATTATTGCCTTGTTCTTTTATTTGTGCAGCACAATCTTGTTTTTAAAGGGTTATGCAAGTAATAATAGTATGATGTTATTACTACTATGTAACAGAAATATAAATAATGTTATCCAAACTATGCATTTATTGTTAGAATCATTTTGGTGATAAACAAAGTTTAACACCACTCTGCTAGCTGCTCATCTGCTGCTCAGGCAGGAGCAGATATTAGCTCGTTTAAATACCAAGATAAAGCTCAGAGGGCTTAGAGAGCAAACAACCTGCTTTTCATTGTGGTGTCAGGAGGAGAGACGAGCGGCAGCACCATGACGATCGTCCACTACTGTCTATTATTGTTGCTTTTTGTGTTCCTGCTGCCAACTTACAGTAAGAACTATTTTACTCTTAATATTCCACCTTTTTTTTTTTTTTTTTTTTTACAAATTGGTTTTAGTATTTGTATAAAAATGGAACTTAAAAACATTTCTCCACCTGTTATTTGACTTGTTCCATTCAGGCACTTCTTTAGCTACCTGTTTCTCTGTACATTAGTCCAGGCACTTCTTTAGCTACCCGTTCCTCTGTACATTAGTCTCTGCCTTTTGGTGGACGACTCCCTTTCCATTCTGACATTTAAAAGGTAAAGGCTGGACAGGACAACGCAAAAGTTTGTTTTATTTTCAAGAAAAAGGCATCTTTTAACTGCTTAAAAAATATATATTCAATATTAAAACATAAAATGGTATTTCCCGTCATGACTGTTGTTGGAGGTTGATTTCTGTTGTTATTCTCATAATTATTTGCTTCGCTGCAGTTCATCCTCCTCTCCTGTAACCAACATGCAGTCAAAAGCAGCTAATCTCTTAACAGGCCTGGAGACTAATACTTTTAGCATGTGTGGAAAGCGGCTGTGCAGTGGGGATAGATTGGGGTCAGCAACACTCAGTGGGGGATATTTAATGCCAAGGCAAAACACAGATGATCACTAATAAGCAGCAAAGAAAACCAGCAACAAGGACCATTTTAATGATGAAATCTTTGTTTCCTGTTAGTGTTTTAGTTATACTTTTCAAGTTGTGATTTTCTTCTTTAACAGAGCCTACCTTTATAGTGACAGAGTCGACCTTCTGGTTTGATTTGTACGTCTACTGTCTCTAAACTATATCTGTACAGGGACAAACCTGCGTCTGTGTCAGAGAGACACATCTGAGGTGAAAGGAAGCAACTTTGATGGCAAAATACAAGAGATGTGCTGCTGTGAAGAATGTTTGAAGCTTTTAGTGCCTTTCGGCTCTGATCCTCTTAGGAAGCAGCGTTTGAGACTGCATGTCTGGAATAAAGGAGACGGGGATGGAGGGTTTTAGAAGGAACCGTTTAAATCTAAAGCATTGCATAGGTCAATTCATTTTCAAATAGCCGCTCCTTTCCTTAGGATAAGAAATCAGGGCACAGAAAGGCATTTAAGTGCTTTATGTGCTGAAACTGGTTCTCGAGGCATTAGAAGTTTAGGAAAAATAAGTATTTTTAAACATGTGGACACAACTGCTGTAATTTTCCGGTAGATTTGGGAAGATTTGTGCGAGGCGAGGGAAGGGATTAATTAACGCTGTCTCCTCGCTTTAGTCTCACTGCATCAGCGGAAGACTGTCACACATTGGAAATTCACACGGCTTGCTCATCAATCACGTCCTGTGTGAACAGAGATATCAAGAGTCGGGGTCTGTCTGGGAACCTGATTTGGACATGCTTTACACCTGCATCACTGGAGCTAACTCTCCTCTTCTGCAGCTTTAAGGTTTCTAGGCCATGCCCTGGATACCGCATTAACTGTTGAAAAAAAGAGCAATGGGTTGGGCACCTGCAAATGTTCTCTTTAAAATCATCAGTTCCAATATCATCTTGGTAGATTGTTGAGGACAGGATGCAGGACAAAAATTAGATCTGCTCAGCAGTTTAATAAAATAGCAACAGTAGTTTAAAAGTGACCTGATATGCTTCCTTGAACAGGTTAGGACAAACATGTTCATTATTTTTTTTTTGCACAAAATCATTCTTAGATAATGAGATTTTAGTCTGCTCAGTTTGGCCTATTTTGAGCTCCTTTTATAATGAGCAACTTGAGGGCCTGTTGTCACTTTAAATCCAAATAAGCTGCTGCTGGCCACACACCCAATTCCACATTTACTGAAACAAACAGATGTGCAATTACATAACCAACCATCTTTGAAAAGCATAAGTAGAGCCTCTGACACAACCAATAAGGATGCTGGAAGCACATACAGCAGTAAAACCAGCTGACCAAACATTCTAGAGCTAAGGTTCAGTTGCTAGGTAACGGGCTGGGCTTCGTTGGGGTTGCTAGGTTTTGAAGTGTGGTTCTGTTTAAAGGTAATTAGCAGTTAGTATTTTACTCACAGTAAATATCTATCTCTCATCTTGAAACAATTCCAGTCTCAAAATTATCACAGCGGTTTTGCCAACAGTTTTATGAACCCCAGAATCATCGTCACATAAGCCCAAATCCACTTTTGCATGGTAAATTAAATAAATGTATCTCAAACATGCAGCACCATCAGAACTGCTTTTGGTCTGAAAGAAATTAAGGCAATATGAAGAAAAAATAACATAAAATCAATAAAATAGTGTTAAAATTTTTCAGCTTTTAAGCTACTTTGCTTTTATACTGTGACACAAAATACTTCACATCTCTCAGTTCTCCTGATGTTTTTTAGACTGGAACATATTACATTCACTCTTACTTCCATTTCTTGTGAAAACAAACATTGGCTTCTGTGTATGAAACCATCTAATGCAAAACCGTCCCAACAAGTAGCCTTCACATAAATGGGTTGACAATATTTTAAAATGATTTGGCTTTGGTTCCATTTTGACTAGATATTAGCTTCAGCCTCTGGGTCCGTCTAGATTTTGCTGACACCACATTTTCTACTTCAGGTGAAATATTAGTAGCCAATAACCTTTTAAGTAGAACCTTACTTCAGACATCCTGAACCCTTTTTTATATGTATACATAAATAAATAAAACATGCATATAGCATCTTGTTTTGACCTTGTCTCTGTCCCATCGAGGCGAGGCTTTGAAGTGCTACACCTGCATGGGCTCTAATAACGATGACTGCAACCGACAAGGCTCCAAGTCCTGTCCCAGCTACTCTGATGCCTGCGCGGTGGTGGTGGGCCATGACAGTAAGTCTGCTGTTCCTCGAAGGTGTCTGGATCTCTTCTTGTTCATTTAGTTTCTACCTTCTGTTATTCAGACAGCATTTACACTACGTTTTTTTGTGTTCGTTCTGCCTGTGTGCACATGACTGTGTGTGACGGTGTTTGCTGAAATCCGACCTGCTGTTGTCTGGAGAAACATCCCAACCTGCATTGCAGAGAATGAAGCTTTTTGCCTCCATTTGACAAATACCCTTAATTAGGACACCATGTGGTGCTTCAGCACAAACATTTTAGTTTATTCATTTTTTTTATTTAGAAAAAAGACATTGAAATAATTGATAAGTTATTGAAGTTTTACAAAACAATAAGAATCACCTATTTAAATCTTAATCTGAAGGAGGAATTGTTTCCATTTTGGGGCGCAAGCTTATCATTTTAAAGAAAGAATGTGGAGATGACAATTTATCACAACTAATGTTTCATTTAATCAGATTATTCACACATGATCAAGGATTATGATGATATTGATATTATATTTACTTTTAGAACTATAAAAATAGTTTTTTTTTATATCCTAAAAAAAAGGAAATGAAAATAAACATGATAAAGAGCTTACTTAAAGGGCAGCTTCTAAGAGATTGAATGTTCTGAATTTTGATAGTTAAACTGGTAAAAGTAAAAATCTGACCCACAGTTGTAACTGGTGAATAAATTTTGAGCTACAATATCCAACGCTAGCTTTGAGAGGGAGGTTGGTAGAGAAAAACAAAGAGGAAAGTGTTCTAACCGCCTGGGGACGTCACTCTGAGCACCAAAAGAAGAACCACTGTAGTGAAGCAGTCTTGGTCTCTTGATCTGTTTTTTTTTTTTTTTTTTTTTTTTCTCCCCCTTGTTTCTCAGGTCAGCTGACAAAGTAATATCACTGCAACAGTTGTCTTTTGAAGTGGTCACATATAACTAATTGCATAGCAAAATCATGCAACTGAAATCTCTCAAGCAGATTAAGCTCGATTTTGACTGCTACTCAATCTGCAGTAAAAAAAACAACAACAAAAAACAATTAGACAAGTAGAATATTATATTTTACTGCCTCATTCTTTACATTCTTTAAAACTAAGGGAGATAGTTAAGAAATATAAGCCAGCAGTGGACAAGGTGGAAGTTATTTTCCCAGGACTGAAAACTGAGTTTAACACATTGCCAACTATTTAAAGTTAGAACTAATCATAAATTAATTGTAAATAGTTTGGGTCAAATACAGGTGTTTTAGTTACCTGTAAGAGTCCAAGCTCAATATGTTTAAGGTGTGTGAAATGTCAAATCCTGTTGCCTGTGGTCACAACAGTTTCTTATCAAACCTGCAGTGATTTTAAAATATCCTTCATCTCAGATGCCTGCAGTAATCTTTTGATTTGGTTGTCAGTAGCAACGCATTACTTTTTTCGCAACAGCTGTTTTCACTTCTGGTGCACTGATTGGCTTCTGTGAGACAGCTGTTAAACGGATGCGTCTCTCACATATATTTCTGTGTGTCTCATAAGGCGGTGTGATGAAGTCGTGTTCCTACAAGTCTTTCTGCAGTCAGGCCAGCAGCCAGGGATACAGAGCGCCAGGGGTCAGAGTTCACTGCTGCTACAGTGATGACTGCAACATTAAAAGCTTCGCCTCTCCGCTGCCAGGATTCAGCTATTGGCTGCTGTCTCTTCTGCTACTTTTGCACTGACTTTTTTTCACAGGACACACAGACAATCTGATCATGCCAACAAGAATCCATTCAGCATTCAAACGCCAACGAAATGCCAAAAAGACTGCCTGTTTTCACTCTTGATGACGTCCTACTGACCACTACTCCACTTAGCTTTGGTTAATGTATTTATTGGAGTGCAAGACATTAAGAAAAAGCTGCATACTGAGCAGTGAATTAATGCTTATGAACCGTATAAATAAATCAGTCAACCAGCTGCATCTTTGATGGCAGATGGGCATGGCCCAGTTTGCTAATCTTGAGTAAAAATACCATGTTGTCATGGCATTTGCACATTTTCTTTCAACATTTGAAAGAAAATGGATCTAATTGCTTTTAGTTATAAAGTGAAAAGCAACAACTATTTGCTGCAGCTTCAAAATACTGATTTTTAGTTATATTAATATTGTACATAAAAAAAAATCTATTTACTATTATGATTTCAAGGCCTTGACTTAACCCTGAACTATACAGCCAGATGTGGGTCTAACTCCCCGACACAAGTTCACAAATTTCGCATGAAAATTACAACAATAGATCAGCTTCAAAGACTTTAGCTCAAATGATGTCAACATCATTTGTTACAAAGCCATATTATAGAAGCTTTCTTTCAGCCAACAGTGCAGCAACAAGTGGAGGAGGGGCAATGCTCTCCGACAGCCAGAAAAAACTTGTCATTTTGCCATTTTCTCTAAACGCACTGTAAGGTATAGAAATACTTTATAATTCAGCTTTTCTGCTTCCTTTTCTGTTTTGTAAAAATGATGAACCCCATATTAGATGCTATACCTCATCTAAACACTCCAGTATTTGAGCACAGTTTGCGCTGAAATAAACAGTCCTGTGTTTAAAAACGCACCAAAGAGTGTACTCAGCTGGCATGTTTTCTGTGCTTTTTTGTTATTAGCCTCCTTCCTGCCAATCATCAACCTGAGTCGTGTTAACGCTCCTGGTAGGAAGTGAGAAGAAGCCTCTCACACACTGTTCACGACTGTGGCCAGATGTGTTACTCTGAGATAAATTTGCTGTATTTTGAAGTTACTTAGGGAGTTTCTGACATTGTGAACAGAATCTGGACACACCTCACAGACAAAGAGGTGGCAGCAATTCGTGTTTTGATGTGCATTACAATAAAGTATGTCACTTTTTGTGTCTTTATGTATATTTAGAGCTGTTAATCTGAAATAATGAAAAGGTGAATGTAATATGAATAGAGTGTTCATTCCTGTCAATATGTGCATTTATTACTGTGGATTATTTAAATACACCAGTGAATTATTGTGTGAAGATACAAAGACCCTCTTGTCCTCTCTGCAGAGTATTAAAGGTTTACTCATCAGATCATTACGTCTATTTAACTTTAGACATTTAATGATTAAGTTCATTCATTTTCATAGTGGACGTAACACAACAATTTCAATAACTTTTTTTTAAAACAGAAATTTAGAATGTGAATTTTAAACCTATTGTGGATTTGTTTTATGCCAGAAACAGGCTTCAATACATAAATACACTTAATGTTTGGTTGAAAGTCCCTGAGAAAATTGGAGAAAAAACACACACACACATATGTAGCCATGACCAATTAAGAAAGATCTAAGACAGGTTTCTTCCAGAATCCTATTGCAAAACCAGCCTAATTCGCCCAAATATCAGTTTGAATTTCAACTGTATAGAACTGAGAGGTAATATGGATTAAAAATAATTTATTACAATGATTTGTGGTATTTTGTGTGATAACAATAAAACTGAAGTGAAATTACTACATATTCTCTAACTTGGAAAGAAATTAGTATCTATGCTGAACATTCTGGAGGTTGGTGGAGGTTTTAATTATCTTTAATTGGAATTTATTATTGTCGCAGTTCATCAACAGTTTTCACAGTAACATTACAACAAATACCCACCCCTACTGTATAACAGTCTGGAAGCAATCTTCCATCTTCATTAATCCAAACATTTTGGGCAATTACACAACTTGCACAACAAATTATGCAACATGAAGTTGCCTTATTATCCTGTAGCCAACAACATACTTGACACAGTTGGTACAGTGTTTTTAGGCTTAAAGGATGGATGGACAGAAGGACGGACAGATGAACAGGTAGATGGACACATCACCTTTATGGAACGGGATAGGTAATTAAGTCTGAAAATAAAACTATTTCCCCATAGAGGAATTACTTGTGCCGTATCTATTAAAATCTGTGAAATACTTGAGTTAAATTTCACACTTTTCCAGACTGTGTAGGAATTCTTTATGCCGTGTCTCTTCCTGCATGTCTGCTTTTGTAATTCTCCCAGCCTCCACTGTGGGGCAGTCTAGTCACACTTGAACATCCATCCGCCACATGCCATCAAATTTACAAAACTCTTGCAATTCATATCGACCGACCACGCCTCGTGGGCTCAGCAGAGATTAGCTTTAGTCAATAGTGATAATCATTGTACAGTTTTTTTTGCTGTCTGCTGGGCTTTGGACGTTATTTAAAAAAGAAAACTGCAACTGCTTTCTCTCTGTTTCTTCTGTATTGCCACAACTCTTTGTTTTCCCTTTTGCTGTGCTTCCTCTCGTGATGTCCTGCTGCTCTCTCCTTTGACAGGCAGGTGTGAGAGTGTGAAGGCATTGCCCTGCAGAGGGATAGACACTGACCTCAAACCGTGAGTTTATGAAGCCCGTTTGGTCCAGGCTCCAGGGTCTTCATGTCCGCAAACAGGCCCCTTGTCAGCCCTCATCAGATTTATTTGGAAAGACTCTTGAAAAGAGATGCAGTTGCTATTACATTTAAGTTCTGACGGCGGGTCAGTGGGTCACAGATTTTGTGCAGGTGTCTTTAAATTTTCCTTAGTTCTTCTCATGATTCACTTTGAAGTGAGACTGCTCTGTTTCTACACTGCATGGCCATTGCAGAAATATCATCTTCTCTCCTCACCAACACACACGCACACACACGCGCGCGCACACACACACACACATTTGTGAGGACAGAGTTTCAGATTCAACACAGGATTTGAAAGCGCAATCATGGCAAAAGCCTCCGCTGGATTGGAGCCGTCTCTGGGCAATATCAAGGCAGTCGCCGGCTCGCCACATGTCCGCCATCTGAGCTAAAAACTGAAGGTCATTGTCATGGCAACTTTGCCGTTTTTAAAATTGAAGTATGTTTAATCCCAATCCTCTGGCACCTGAAGACATTATCGCCGCAAATCCCACTGTCAGTCATCAAAAAAGATGAGCTGGTTGCCCTTTCAGGGAGGCGATGCACAAAGTAGCAAAGCTGTGGAAAAGTCCTGCCTGCAGTACAGTGCTTTCTAAAGTAAACCAAACAGCTTTTCTGCTAGAATGTCACTGAATGTCTCTCACACTGACATATCTGACAGATTGTTGTCTTAGTGTGTGGGTTGGTGTGCATTTTTTTTTTTCCAATAGGAAGGATTTACACTTGTGAAAATGTTCTCATTCGACCTGAAAAGATTGATGTTTCTCTGGAATAGCCATCTTCCATCATATGAAATCCCACTTCCCTGCTTTTGGTTTTAAGAACTTCTTTTATGGTTTTCAACACATTGTTTCTTAAAATCTCATGGTGAACTTGCTGACTTACTGGCACTTGTAATTATAACAAACTCAAGCAGCAGTGGTTAGATTATTTAGGACAAATTAAAATATGTGTGTGGGCATGGAGAAGAAATTACCTACACCTCTTCCAAGGATGTGCCAAAACGTGCCACACAAAAATATGACATTTGTTACTGTATCATACTATCAAATTGAAAAAATACCTTTAGCTTGTATTGATAGACCTAACACATTGTAGATTTCTTTTTTTTCCTACATTCTCCAGAGTCGTGTGTCCAGTTCATTTATCTTTTCTCATTACTCTTCTAATTTTTTCTAGTATATTTAGTTCTGGGTTGACCTTGCCCTATATTGTCATTCTGTTGAAAAACCGAATGATGATTCATGTTTGGCAAAGAAGAAGCAATACAGATTCTGAACCATACTTAACAGTGGACATGAGGCACTTTTCCACATAGATTCATTGTTTTAAACTAAACCTACCTGGAGTGACTGTCGCAGAAAAGGTCAATCTGACTGGCAGCACAATTACTGGCCCTCCTGCTGTAAATGCTTTGTAAGGCACCCATTTGTCAAAAGGACAGCTTTCAAAACATTTCATGAGATTGTAGCACCGTCATCTTACTACAGATGCAAAAATGGCCCTTATTCACTTTACTGACAGAGGCTAAAATAATTTTTTTCCTTTCTAAAAAGCAACAGGGACGGAATATGTTGAGTAGAAGTGGAGGTGTCATTTGAGAAGCGTTTCTTCACAAACTGTTGCATTCAAGTCAAGTCATTCACTGGATAACATGTCAAAGTTACTTATGCACTGATATCTTATCACTGCATAAATGGCACAATTGAATATTTCCAAGTGGTTCACTGTTTTGTCTTGGTATTAACTGATCAAACCTGATCAAACGCCAAGTCTGTTGTACAAATTATTTTAAAATTTGCTACAAAATTCAAAAATTATATTATCAGAAAATTTCAACCATCACTTAATTTACACAGAACCATTACTTCAGAACAGACTATAGTTTAAATACACATCAACAAATCAACTTTTTGCGAAATGTTCAATAAGGTATTGGTTTGCATTTCAAATATTTTAAAATGTATTTCATAAACCTCCTGAGATTCAACAGGATAATGTAGTTTACAAGGTGTGCATGAATACACCATGAGGTCATCGCCCAAGACAATAAAACAGTGTTTAGGAATGACATAACAGGGGCCCTTCTGAACCTAATGATTTAATAAATTAATTAATGATAATAAAAACTGCTGCTATCATCTAAGTGGCTTCATGGGGGTGTAAAATTAAAATGCGAAACAGTCTGAAAAGCTGCCACTGCGAGTGACAAAATCACACCTCAATGACTTAATTTAGGGAGTATTTCTGATGTTACCATCATTCATTATTCATTACTATCATTAATTATTTATGAGCAAAGGCAAAAAAGTTATGCGAAACTCCAAGAAGTAACGATATCATAGGAGTTTATTTTTTGTGAAATTAAGACAAAAGCATATTTTGGGTTGTCTTAAACATATTTTGTCAGCAGCTAGAGAAGTGTTGGGCTCCCTCAGGAAAAACTGAGTGAGTCCGGTTGCCTTTGATTTAAGCCTGTTGTTTTTCTCGATCCTCTTAGAAGTGAGGGACGTTATTGCCTTAATTTGTGAAGGACCAGAGACAGTTTAGCTGGGCCATTGCCTTCCTACGCAATTCTGCTTGATTCTCATCTCCCTACCATGCTCCATCTGGGATTTTTCCCATTGAGCTGGATTTCTCTGGTAGAATTTCAACCGAGTCAATCAGCAAACAGAAAGAGAAGTTAACGATGACGTCGATTTTCTCCACTGTACTGGGATTGTAGCAGTCTTACAATTGTAAAATTGTCATTTTAGTTGCCTGTAGGGAGTGAATGAAGCCGTCCAGTCTGTGTTGTCCATGCTTCCAAATATCAAATTAACATTAACAGCTGACATTCGGGCTGACACTTCTCTCTTCGTAATGGAGGATGGGCAGGCAATTTCCGGTAAGCTTCATAGCGTCAAACCGGTGCATCACATACGCCACGGGCGAATTTTAGTGACTGGGTAAAATTTAAAGGTTCAACAGAGTCCTTGTCTCCAGCAAGCAATCATTTCTCAACCTTCTATATACGAAGTGGAGGGTAAGAGGCTGGTATTTACAAGGCTAGAGGCAGTTTGAAGAAATCTGTATTGGAACTGCACTTTGTGAAAAAAGCTTTGAAGATGGCCAGATGCTACTTTTTTCCTGTGAACACTGAATTTATTTTCAGTTGCTATCCAATAAAATAGGACTGGGTGGCCAAAAGATATGGGCCTCAGTGTCTCTTCATATTTATGCCTAAAAAAACAAAACAAAAATCATGGATTGCAAAGGCCTACAGCCTCTGATCCACTTACTAAAGAAAAAGATAAAAATCCAAACATTTATTTTGTTAAATTTACTTTAAAGGAATCATTTGGAGTATAAATAATTTTCCCGAAGGTGATTTTGTCACAAATAATAAATTGTTTACGTTAAACTTTTTCTGCACTAAATTACAGACTGGATTTTTTTTTTCAAAATTTTTGAGAGTGTCTTTCCAAACAATGAAATGAACTTATGAACCACCAGTGGAATCCAGGTCCTACCCACAAGAGCCGACCTGTTAATCTAGGACAGTCCTGTCTCTGAAGAAAGAGTGGTTTTCAGTCAGGCCTTTATGGGAGCGCTGAATTTTGGATGCAATCCGCCACAGAAATGACCGAGTATTACAAAGTAAACAATAATAACAAAAAAAAAAAAACAAGCTCAAATTGAACCTGAATGGACAGATCACTGACTTAGGACACGCTGTGACTGGTTGCGTCACAAAATCAGAGAACATGAACTGGTGAACATAAAGCGCTTGTGCTAATGTGGGAAGAGAACAAAAGCATTCAGGGGTGGAAGCGGGAGGGTGCGTGTCAGACGATGGCTGTGTTTACAAGTGCCTGGGTCCTGGCTGGTCGGCCCAGGTTCAGCATGCGGTCACCGGTTCTGGGGTCTCCAGGTCTGTTTTTTTTTTTTTTTCTTTTTTGAAAAAGATCTGTGAAGCAGAATTAAAATGATCTACCTCCGGATTCTGGACACAAGGCTGCAAGTTGTTTTTTTGTTTGTTTGTTTTTTTCCTGGTTTTGAAACAGGAAAGAGGTAAGACGCAGTAAGAGGGAGTGGAGGGGTCAGCTGCAGACAGAGGCTGGAGAAAGAGAAAAATTAAGTGCAATGAGTGTGTTCGTCAGTCACAGCTACTTGGAAATGACTAAATGGCCCACCTTCTGTGAACCTGGGCCCTTATAACAAGACAACAAGGAGTTCATTCTGGGAAAAAAAAAAGAAAAATTGGCATGACGCAGTGTACAGCAGGTATAGACATTTATATACTCATTAATCTGATGATTATTTTTAAATAATGTAAGAAAGATGGAATTAAGTAAAAATGCACCCCACCCCTTCAACTTTTGTCTACCTTTAATGCGAGATCAGGCGTCAGTGACAACAGGTCAAGAAGTAAAACCGAAGCATCCATCTTTCCAGCTACACTCTGCAGCTCATTTTCAGTGATCCCAAGGCATGCCTTTGTCAAAAGGGATATATAGCTCCCCTCTTATCGATGCAGAGGAGTAGCTGCTCTACTCCTCATACTATTTGCATGGCTGACCCTGGCCATCATATACTGAGAAACTAATTTCAGCTTTTTGTATAATGCCCTGAAAACCTCCAAAGGAAGGTAGTTACCTGGTCAGATGCCCAAACCACAATCAGATTTTTTTCAAGCTCTGCCCTGAGGATGAACCTCCTCACCCAACTCTACATCTGATCCCAACCACCATAGGAAGAAAACTCATTACAGCCATTTGCAGAAGATTAATGGCTCTTCGCTAAACACTGACCAGATGTCAGTGACGTGCATCTTATAAGGTTCACAAAAGATCTCTCTTCACTTTTTTTTTTTTTTTTGCAAATTTTTAATTTCCTCCTAAATTTAAAAAGGGTTTGTATTATGCATTTTCTAGGCATAGTGCCATTTTATAGCAAATTCAAGAAACTATGTTAGCTTCTTCTATCATATAAATACTCAGAAAAGTCAATTTTACATCTCTGAACCATTTCAAGCATCCAACCATCGACCACAAATCTGTAGGTCCTCTGCATCATAAGGAGTCTGCCTAAGTGGACACCTCCTCCTGACGGCTTTCCAGGTCGCAGATAAAAGCGGCTGATATGAACTTCTTCAAGGGCTGGTGTCCTGCAACTTTAAGCAGAGCTCTGTAGAGCTTGACTGCATGCTAAAGGCAGTTTTGCCATTTAATTGAAGTGTGTAGAATAAAGGACACATCTAAAAGTTGCAAGACTCTGGCCCTCGAGGCATGCAATTTGAGACCACTGCTCCAGGACGGTTGGTCTCCGATTTAGAGATGGAAGAAGGTGCTCTGTTATTCAAAGGGTGCTCAAAGCAAAGCTGCTGCTCCTCTGCATTGAAAGAAGTCAGCAGAGGTGATTTGGGAGTCCAATCTGGCGAGGGATGTCTGGGTTTGCCTCCTTGGCCTGTTACCTTTATGATCCGAATGGAGATAAATGGAAGACAATGGGTCGATGAATAAGATGTATGCAACAATTGTTAGAACTTTCAACACTTTCATGTTAATCTAGTATTTTTAAAATGGATTGTTGTTACTACATTTTATCTACTGGCCAATAAGTTGAAGATAGACAAGCTTTGAACCAATGAAACACCCAGTTTATCCATTTTCTCTCAGCCGTTCTACCTTCTTCTAAGTGATTTCTCATGAGAAGACATGCGCGCACCATGTCTGTATATCAGATAGAGCTGTGGCGCAGGGTGTCTATTTTTGTTATCCCCCACAGGACGAACAAAAGAAGCGGGATTATACAGAAACAAGCCTCTCTGTAGCATTACCCCATCTTCTAATTCCATCTGAAACTAAATCTGCATCTGAAGGCAAAAGCTCCAGCAGAGAGAAGATAATGCAAGAACATGTTGAGTTATTATGAACAATTTAATAAGACAGTCCATTGTTTTATGCAACTTTATTATATGGTGCAGGGGCAACAAAAGAGAAGAGAAGGAAGCAGACTTTGGAGCCAAATCCAAATCACATCAGTAACTGCTGCGCCCCGGGGTGAGGGCAGGCTCAGTCAGCCGTACCATGCAACTGGGATAATTAGTTTTGGAAAGGAATATCAACTGATATAATTGAGCATTCTTCACTAATGAAGATCCTCTGTGTTGTCACTATTGAGGCGCTAATTGACAGGAGAGGGAAGGGCTGTGCAGGATATCATGATGGAAGTGCTGCTCGAGTCGACAAGCGAAACTTCATCAGGCTGACTGTGCTGCTCTGCTATCTGAGTTTTATTGAGAAGTGTGTGACCCGGTCGGATTTCACGTTTAAGAGTGTATGATGAACAAATTCACCACTGATTCATCTACAGAAAGCCTTCTTTTACTTACCTGTAAATTCAAAATTTTGTAGCAGTTTTTCTTTGCCTTTCTAACAAAAAAAAAGCCCCAGGCAGCCACCAGGATGAGGCTGGTGGGAGTTTAGGGGTTGAACAGGTCGTGTTGGGAGTTTCGATCCAGGGGAAGCAGAAGGTCGCGGATTTTGAGAGAGGGCTCCGAGGAGGGGTTTTGGTGAAATTAGTTCAGGGAATAATAGGAAACCTAATTGGTTTGGACAAGTTTAGGGAGGTGGAAGTAATGCAGTCCTTTAAAAGAGGTTTTGAGGGTCGATCCAGCAGAACTATGAGATAATCAGGGGTGGTATTCAGGATAGGAGTGAGGGGAAGGACCCAGTCCAGAAACACTGGGGCCTCCTGATGACCTCTAGGGCACAAGGGCAACCAATAGGGGGCGACAGGGGAAATACAAATGAACATCTATGATCAAATCATTTTGGAAAATCTTTAACAAGACCTCTTCACCTCAGACTCCCGTAATGCTCTGTAAAATAAATCTTTAGAGCTTATATGGGGCAGAGTTTTGTTAATAATAAGGTAAAAATCCTGCTTTAATTTGTGTTTCAAATCAGGCTTGCAACATTCATTATGCCTTTCAGGGCTCAATTAAATGAGCTGATGAAAGAACATTAATTTCAGTCTTAGAGATTTGACTTGTGAAAATCTCTAGAACTACATTTGATACATATTGCGTGCTGGTGTGTGAAGGCAGGAGCTTTGCAGCAGATAAAAAGGCAATACAAAGAATCAGGAAGATGGCACAAAAATTCAAAAACCAACAGCTACCCGCCGTGGATGACATCTACACCTCCCGCTCACTGGGAAAGACACACAGCATTCTCAAAGATCCTCATTTTAAATGATCAGCATCCCAGTCCAAGAGTAAACTGAACTCCAAATTCCTTTTTTTGTGTGTCTGTGACCATGTCAGCTTGCTTGTATGAATTATTTCAGCTCTAAGCGAGACATGCAGTGTCATATTGAGCAACAGTTTTTCACAGTCATGGCCTTTTTCCACACCCACAGCTGGAAAACGTGTGTTATTGGTTACACATGATTTGATTGTACAAATGTACATTTTCTGTAACAATATTAGAGATTTTCACACTTTACAGTGATGTGAACCAGGGAGAGAGAGACTGTGTGTGCTGTTGCATCTTGCTGTCTGTGTGTCATGTGGCATGCTGTCATTGTAGGAAAGATGTGGCAAATGCAGGTGCCACACTAATCAGTAGTTTTTATAAAATTAGAGCAACTTTAGGATTTAAAAGTAGAAGTTGATGAAGCAGGGGAACAACCAATTCTGAATGTTTTGTGAGCATATGCCTGCAAGCACACTGAATCATGTTACAAACATGTTTATTGGGGATTGTATTAGGTGTTGAGTCTTCAGAAACAAAACATAATACCGTTTGATTATCATGGCGGATTCCCAAACTCTAGCTGAACAACTTTATGGGCCTGATGTGTGAAAAGTTTTCCAGTGACACAAATATTTGTTACTGTCAGGAAAGATGGATGGAACAGACTGCAGGGTCCAGAACTTCATTGATGAGCCTGTTATTTGTTATGCAATCACAATACTGATATAGTTCACGTCACAGCTACTAATGAAATTTTACTCACCTCGTTTAACAGCGTAATTGCACTGCTTTTCATAGCCTGAGTGTCAGATTTGGTATTCGCAAATTACTTTTTTTAAATGACTTGGTATTAAGAACAAAAAACTCCTGATGGTGGCATTCTTTGACATTTGGTGTTGTTCACTGGCTTATCTCTCTTGTTTAAAGCTTTGTTAGAAGATGTGCCACAGATATATATATATATACTTTATGATGCATATAATGTATCTCCAGAAACTCTGAAGCTTCACAGGACAACGTCATTATATATATAGCATGAATGGTAACAATATTGAAAGACACGACTCACAGAAATGAAGAGTCATGGAGTCACCCCTTGATTTAGGGAGAACTGCTGTGAAGAAAACACCTATGAAGAAGTGATAAAGAAGAGAGCTGTGATGGTCAAATCCTGTTGTAATTTACCCAAAGGACGTCACAGACCTCTGAAAATAAAACCAGCTTGTAATAAAGTTTGATATATCTCCTTTTGAGATATTCTTTATAGCTTGGAGGCAGATAGGCAGAATGAAGGACAGCTGTGCTCAGTAGCAGACAAGAAGATATTTAGAAAGGCAAACGTTGTGGAGCACAACAGGCAGATTATGCCATTCCGTGATGCATTGTCACATATCTCTGAAATCAGGCGCAGCACTCAACTCCAAGCTGCCTCCCAGATCACTTCGTCTGACAGCCAGCAGACCAGACTGCTCACAGCAGTCAGCACAGAGACGGCCCGATGCACAACAACTTCCAAATGTGTTTGATCACAAAGTGAGTTCTGGGTAACCACTCCACAGGAAATCCGGTCCAAACAGGTAATTTCTCACTGATTTCAAATCGATATTGGGAGATGATGGAGTCTGGCTTTCAGTAGCACTGTTTACTGGTGTAGGCTTAAAAGCAAAAGCAAGAGAATATGCAAGCCAGGTGGAGGGTGATATTTTACAGAGGCAAAAAAAATTATAATAATTGAACTCCTGATGGTGTTGATGCAGAAGTAAATGGTTGAGTTAAAGTCAAATATTCTCTCTTCGAGATGGCACCACATGTAGAATAAGGCAAGAGAAAGGACATACCAGATGCAAGAATGCTATCTCTGGGCTTTTAGCCTCTGAAAGACTAAAGAATTTAAAATGCAATTTATTCTTGTTGCCATCCTTTATAATCCCTGAAGGCAAATATTAACAGATACCACCTTTTTCATAAGTAGACAGTTTGATTCACTTAGATTTTTTATTTTTATTTTTTTTGCAAAATCTCCCAATTGAGCCAATAAAGTACAAAGTATGTTCTTGGAACTATTTCTGAGAACATTATTCATCCTTATGTGCCTTGGAAGAGCAACACCTTTTCAAGTCTGATTAACTGAGTGTTAAAATGATGGGCTTTCTTCCTCTCCATGTTTTCAACATGACTCAACATTGCTTCGTATTAGTGCACAAAGTAGCTGCAAGAATCAGCACGTGGTCATGGAAAAAAGAAGAGGGAGAGAAAATATTTAAGGCCTTGCTCCCCCTGTCAGCTTTCACCTCTTTTCCCCCCTTGTTCATGTTTTCACAGCCCCTAATCCTGGCGGCTCTGACGCCGAGCGGTCACAGGTTTTGACAGCAGACTGTAATGACCTAAGCTGTTCTCTGCAGGAGGTAGTTGGGGTAAATAGTTGGGCGGGGTGTGAGACAGAGGAGGAATGTCGAGTGCTGGACTGCTCAGAAACAATTCTCCGTGCACAATGGTTTAATGTTATAGCCCTCAGGGTTGGCTTGTTCAGGAAGTCAACTTACTCCAGTAACTTGTGTCTTGCTTTGTCTAATATTATTATTTCACTGAATGTACTCTTGTTCAACAGATTGTGCTGTCTACTGCTGAAGTCTTCTACATTTTAAGTCAAGTTTTATTCCTGTTCCTAGAGAAGTACTTAAAATGAGCAAATTGCTTAAAATGTGTCAGTTTGTATTAGTGGACACCTCCATGTTGCCTCACATGCTTTTCACTGTGTGTCTTGCTACTTCTCAAGCGCAGCAGCAGAAGCACATGGAGTCTTTCAGTTATGAAAAGTAAACCATGTCACATTTTCCGCTTGTCAGTACTGGGAAAATCAATACATATATTTATTGACTGCGCAGTCAGGTACCAACATGAAACCCGAAACTGTTTATTGGAGGCCTCTGAACTCGGAAAAAGTCTCATAGTTTGTTCGAATTGCCTTGGAAGTCTGAACTCTGAAAGCTGAAGCTGACAGAGTGAAGACTCATGGAGTGTGGTGTGCTTGGAAACAAAGACTGGGAAGCAGAAATATTGACACAAATGGGTTGATGCAGCTTTTTTTTTCTTGCTAAGGTTGGTTCCCTTCTAGTGACTGATTGTACCGGAACTTTAACAATACATCCTAACATAAACATGTGAAAAGCTCAGCTCTTTCTGCTTGGCTGAACATCAGTACAGTGTAGGGCTATTTGGACTAACCAAAAAAAAATCAAGTAGCAAAATGTGTTTAATATGATCTATCTATATAGATTTTGAATCAATTGAGGCTTTCCCACTTGAGGAGTTCTGGTTACAGACAAAAAGGTTTTTTTTTTTATCTTAATGTATATAACTTTTGTGCAGCTTTGTCTTAATATCTGCTCTGAGGGTGTTATTTCAACTAATAGCATGTTTTAGAGCCTGGATAATAAAGTTAACGATTATTCGCTAACTAAATTAGTTGACAGTTATTTCAATAATCAATTAATTGTGACTAATCCAGTTAATTGTTTCAGCCCTAAACAGAAGCCATGTCTGCAGAGCCTTTCTTCCTGAAGCATCATCACACCAGCACTTTGAAGAAGGCCACTAGCCACACATGACACTCTGAATAACAAGATGGATTATTTACAACTGCAAGTACACTTTCACCATGTACATCCATAAATAAGAGTCTGGTGTTTGTTTTTGGCTTTTACAGGTACCATAGCAATCATTCAATCTAGACAACAAAGCAGGAACACTGGTTTGCTGCTGTTCCAACAGACAAGATCATAGAAGGTAGCTGAAGCCACCACAGAGTTAAAAGAAGTTAAAAGATGTTCAAAGATGACGATGTCACGGGTGTGCGCCTGCAGAATTACCATTGCCCTCAAGTTTGTTGTATATTGGACGTTACTACTTGTTTTGGAGGAGAGACAACCATTATGACATTTTCAATGGTGTTCTCTGTTCAGACAGCTGCGAGTCACTGAGCATCCATCCAGTTTAATAAATTCAACCTAAATAGTCTTTGAAGATACTGTGCTTTAGTAGATCTAGTCGGATGGAGTCCTGTAAACAACACTGGTGCAATTAAACATTGAAACTGCAGCTTCTTTCTGTCTCCTAGCAACCAGCACAACCCAGCCAGATTGCTATCCAATAATTTCCATACAGGACTGTCAGCCCACTGTGGGAGTGATCAGGTTTAGGCCCTAAGGTCTTTTTAGCTTTAAAGTCTATGAAGACCAAACCACTCAGAATGTATCTACTGCTACTGTCGCTACCACAACTATTAACCAACACATCCTGCCTACAGAAAATCTGTACATGCCAAGAACAATTCTTGAACTCAGGTTTGTCAAACAGAAAGTTACTGTTTGTAAATGAAATGGTAGAAATTTAATGCAAAACATTTATAGCTAAGGAGAGGTCTGACATTAGTTTGACAATAGGGTCTAAACAAACAGAAAACCTAAAAACAGAATTACGGTAAGTGATATGACATTTGTAGCTACAGGTGAGTAGCATCAATCTGGACATGATAAAGTGCAGAGCAGGAACCTGTTCCACAGTTTGTTGAGATAATGAGTCGTAAATGAAGAAGCTATCACCAGGGAAACAGCAGGCATATGTACGACACACACAAACAGCTAAGTAGCCCACACCACACTAATCATCCACAGCAATATGACAACCAGCTCAGTACTGATGGACAAGTAACATCTTTGTGTGTTTGGTACCGGGATTATAGCAAAAGATCATTTGGGCTTTTGTGGGTTACTCTTCGTAAGCCAAGTTAGTGGAGGTCAACTTTATGGTGGAGAGCGTTAATCATGCAAATGAGAGAAAAGCTTTTTCCTGCTTTTTCAGGAAGCAGGAAAAAGCTTTCCCTTTCCCCGGCAGGGCAGTGTGTCGTAACAAGATCAGCTTTATCCACTTTACTTATAATATTTCATAATATTAGAGCTGAACAGTAATCAGACGGAGAGCAAAAGATTCAGCTGTAAGATCAAAAGCATTTTTGCCTGATCGTTTGGCTCAGATGCTGTGAAGGCGCAATTAGGCGCAGCAGTTAATTAACGCAGGTAAAACCCGACAGTGAACAGTCTGGACTTTGCTGTGATTCAGTTATTTCATAACACAATCTGTTAGTTTCATCTTAACAGCTGATCAGAAACTAAATTAACACATCGCTGCTGTGCATGCTTCTGCTTTAAAGTGAATGCATACATCACAGAACTATGAAAAGTGAAAACGCACAACATTAAGCCATAACATCATGAACATAGCCAGGTATAACTGACTTTGACTTGACTAAATTTGACTTTGCAATATGATGTCTTGAAATTGGGCTGTCTTTTTGAGAAGAGAATCTCTTTCTTACATGCTGCCTTCAGCATGTCATCACAAGCATGTTCTGCCTTTATGGCATTTGCAACCGTTTTTAAGAGCGTTGGACTGAGAAGTAATTCATACGACGAGGTCAGCATCACCTCAGCAAACACCTGAGTTTCACCAGGTGTTTGCTAATTGATGCTGCTAGCATGATGAAGCTAAGTGGTTGAGTCACAGAGGTGGAGTGCTCCCCTGAATTTCTGCCAGGGACAGAATTTCTGCAACATGAAATACAAGCACATCTTAAAAAAATAGAACATCATAAAAAAGTTTAGTATTTACTTGTCACTCATTTCAAAAAGTGAGTTATCATATAGATCCATTACACACAAAGTGCAATATTTTAAGCCTTTAGATGAGAAACATTTCTTTAGCAGATGGAGATAATACCATTACTCTTTGATTTTCTTTCTCATCGAAACACTCAGTGGTTCTGTTTTTAATTTAGTCTCCGTCCTGGATGGAGGCAACAATAGAGCTACTGCTCCCATTAACTTTGACAAAATGATCAGAGAATATTGAAATGACTCCTTTAATGTAACCAGAAATAACCGGAAGTGGTGACTTCATTTTGTTTTATTTAAGCACTCAGTTTGGCCACCTTCTGCTTTGGATAGTCCCTCTGCAAAGGAAGAGACAATTAATGATCAAAATTAGCTCTTCGCTATTGATCAGAGTGATTATGTAGTAGGCATGAGGTGAGTTTTGTGTGCCACTCGGAAACATATAAACTGAGCCAAAAAAGATGCTTGTTGTACATTTCAATGCGAAAGGTTTCAGGAGAAAATTCCTCACATCTCAGCTATGCGAATGAATTCCACTACAGAAATTCTCTGTTGTTCACCTTCATAAGATTTGTTCTTCACTGCTGTTAATGTAATTGCTTTCTGCCTCCAGCACAGAAATAAAATGTCCCAGGTAATAAGGATTGCTTCCCTTCTCCGGTTTTGCAGTCTGACTGTGCTGTGGTGCAGCTTTTTTTGCATTATTTCATGAACCAGGTAAAATATGAAAATCTTTGACATGAGTGAATTGCTCTTTCGTGTTTATTATTTCCACTCAACCATCCGCTCCCCTGAACTACATTTATTTAATGCGCTCTTTTACGGATTCTGTCTTTCCACAGGACAACTTTCTGTCTCTCCCTTATTATTATGAAGTCCCAGTGCAAACTACACCCCAAGTGGGACCGATGTTCAGATTATAAAGAACTATTCTCCTGGGGTTGAGGCTACTCAGGGCCCAATATGAGATAGTGAATTGTAGACTTAACCCT
Source organism: Poecilia latipinna (assembly GCF_001443285.1). Taxonomy (NCBI): domain Eukaryota; kingdom Metazoa; phylum Chordata; class Actinopteri; order Cyprinodontiformes; family Poeciliidae; genus Poecilia; species Poecilia latipinna. The sequence continues at coordinate 298,594 of NW_015113141.1, read as the reverse complement.
GTCCCTTCCTATAAGCCCATCAAGTAGATAAATAAAGGTTTAATTAAGATATGCTGCTCTGTTGTGCTTCGGGGTTGGCAGCTGAGTGGAGGAGGGGTATAAGAAACACATTTTGAATACGAGAGGCAATACTCAAGCTGCACCAGTAGAATAAAGCACAACAAAGAGATATTTAATAAATATCTCTGAGCCTGCAGGCTGTTGAATATGGCTGGCAACATAAGGCCATTCATAATGAGAAAAAAAAAAATCCATTACAAAGAGAAAACCATTTCAGCTTGGTCATTACAAAAATATAAATGAATCAATTCAATTATTTTGCATTTTATCACCTCCTCCAAAGAGCAGAAAGCATCCCATAGGTGTGGCATCAAGATTAATTGCTATGGAAATTAATTTAGAGAGTAATTCTCATCAAAAACAGAATTACCTCTGGCTTTATCAGGATGAGTCACAGCGGCAATGTTTGCTTCGCGGATGTCCGCTCGCTGACACCTCTGACATGTGGCCAGAACAACTCACAGACTTCATCCAATCTGTTAGGAGGTTGCTATTTAATTTCAGTGCTTGGAAATGCCAGGATGAAAAATTCATCTGAGCGGGTCAGTCATTACACGTACGCTTAATCATTTGACGAAAATGTCTAAACAAAGACACAAACAGAGATTGAGCACATGTTCGTGTGCTGAAAGAGTGGAAAAGCCAAAAACAAATTAAATCACTAATATAAAAAAAATTATTAAAAACAAATTCTATCTGGAACTATTTTGATCCATGTTGGAACAAACTGAAACAAACAATAGCAAAACAATGATGTGGATTCACCAAACAGTCAAGAGGACTATTCAGTTGGACTAAAGCAGATTGTGAATTGTACAATTTTACAAAATCTTGCAGTTGTTGCACAGACCAACCATTAGATTTTGACCTCACCTTTATAAAGTCTCTGCTCTCCTACCAATTTCAGCCAGTCCTCTGGAGTGTATTATTTAGACAAGGCACCTTTAGTTAAGCTGTTAAAATTGTTTTTTCTAAATAAGCTGGTTTCTCCAGATAACAAAAGCTTTCCTTGCAAACTGTTGTAATTTTGGTCCACCACTGTGACTCTGGTCATTTTTGATACTCTGCTGTGCACAAATTCTGTTTGTCAGGTGCCATAAAGGACTTTCAAATGTGGTAATAATGACATGTTCCACCTGTGCAGTTTATCAGTACATAATGACTCATCTTCAACATGCATTTGTTCATATTAAAAGATCAAAATACTCTCTTGATAGTTTGATGGAGCACCTCGTTAGGGTTAATGTCATGCGGTTGGAGGTGCAAACTCTTGATCTGTTGATTAGTCATGTCAGTAGACGACATATTCAGTCTACAGAAACTATCACTTTCTGGCCTTGATTGTCCTTAGCATTGAAAGTGGCATACACAAGTAGGTTCTCCAATCAAACTGCTAAAGAAATTGTTAATATGTACCACTGTGTATACTGTTTTCATGAAGGAATACAGAGAATACCTTTTGTACCAGGATTGGGCACTCTGTCACAAAACAAATGGTTCAGAAATGTTTTTTTAATTTGAGGGGTTTATTTTTCCTCAAAATTCCCAATGCACTTGAGTATTTGCTGAATATCCTCAATATGTCTAATCCATGGAGGCCTTTCATTACACTGGGCTTATAGACCCAAGTTTAGGGGCTCACGCCTCCATTAGTCGGGGATAGTTCAACAACAAAAGGGAGACTAATTAGGACGGTGTTCGCAATGTTATAATGTTACTATAGTTTATATCTTCCATGCAAAGAAACAAAAGAAAATCTGTTTCTTACATAGTGGTGATTTAGCTATACTGCATGAGGTAAATGTGTTGTTTTCAATAATCAGTCTGATTATATCACCAAACTCCTTCAAACTAGATAATTAAAAGTGTGAACTTACAAAAACAATGAATGTGTTAAACCTTCCACATTAAGGTTAAACAATTTCATTGCTGCTGCCTCCTTGAAGCAAAACTTGAACCATTTAACAAAACTGAAACTTAAATTAACTTGTTACTGTATCACTAAATAAAGATTTTATTTTCTTATTTACTTGTTTACTTTTTACATCCATAAGGGTTAGCATGGCAACCATCCGCTCAGAACCTAATGGAGACTTCAACAACCTCTCTGCCATTATACAGTACTTTCCATAAGTGGATGCTTTCTGCTCTATTGTGCTCAGTGATTACAGTGCCTATGCAGTAATTTGTAGTTTCAGAAATGCACTTCTTTCATACTGACTTAACTACTGACTGCAGCTCTAAATGGAACAAGAATAAAGGGTATCCAAAGTACAGATTTTTTATTTTTTTTATTTTCGTGCCACAAAATCTAACTTTAAACAAGGACACTCGGGGTCAGAGGGACGATCTGTTTTGGACCCATCTATGCATGAAAGGTGAGACTGAATTGCTTCATCACACATCCATTTGAAAACCGCTCGGTGCTTGAAAATACATGACTGAACCTGGAAGTAACAAATGAGACGGTGCAGCCACTTGCAAACTCACACCTCGAACAACACCTGCCTTGTTTTATTCTCTTACCGTTCATAACTCTAGTACACATGTGCATATACGCAGATGACATGTACACACGCATGTGCGCAAACATGTACCACACCCTGCATTCAGTCACTCAGATGACTATTGTGTGGTTTGACCCGACTGGAGTGTCCCAAAGTTTATGGGCCTGCTAGCTTTTAAGTGGCCTTTAAAGATGTTCTCCTAAGCCATTAGCAGCACTTCATCATAAAACTGCATCATTTAGGAAGCTGACTCGCTGACTCTTGCCCGTGTATTTTAAATGAAGTTGCAGAGTGAGACTAAAAGGAACAAAGTGAGTTTCTGACCAAGTATGCCTATGTTTTTGTGTATTTATGTTCAAGACCTTTGCTCCTGAGCAAAAACAGTATTATGGAACATTTTGCACACATTTCCCACCCTGACTACGACTGTGGAAAGTCATCATGGCATTGGATTGAGCTTTTATTTAGCACACAACACTCCTAAAGTCTGAAAATCAGAATGCTTCATTAACCCGAAACTGCTATCATACAGAACCACATATCTAGACAATGCATGTAGAATGCATGTAACTGACCTGGAATCTGCCTTTTTGTCTTGACTTAATTGATTTATTTTTGTTAAGTGCCTTCTTTTGTTGTGAATGAAAATACTTAATTTAATTTAGACATGTATTTCTCAAAGTAGATGTAATCCTGCAAGTTTAGAAGTCAGTAAGCTTTTCAGAATGATATAGTTTTTCATATTTAATTCATGATCAGTCATAACCTTTACCGCGTTGAACTGAATGAATTCTTGTCTGTCTCTTATTAATTTATGTCTTAGACCTTAAAGGCGTTCACTGACTGCATCCTATGACATCCTATTGTACAGTTTGGGAATGCATGGCATGAACTTAGAAAAAGAGATTCAGACATGACAAACAGAGAAGCACACAAGCATCAAAAAACAGCAAAATGTAAAATGTTTGTCTTAAAGGGACAGTATTATGCATTTTCCAACCACATATCAATTTATAGCATAAAGAGATCATTTTGCGCACCTAAATGGTTGCTACGGGAAATTAAAGGATTTCTCAAACATGCATGAAAGAATCAAAGCAGCACTCCAGTTATGCTTTTGATGAGGGAATAACAGTGTAACATGATGTAAAGCTCCAAAAATTTTTATTTTATATAATAATGCCACCCAAACGACTTTGGGATAAAGTTAAAATTTTTCAAATAAATAATGTTTTGATTTCTTCACTGTCTAATTATCAAAATTTGGTTTAATTTTAATGAACCACCGAGATGTCCAGACTCCACCACAGAACCAACAGCCTTCCAGGCCCAGACAGACCTCCCCTGGCAGAAAGAACAGCTGCTGGATCCGAGGCTGACAGAGAGAGACAGAGTAAACAGAACCTGAAGCAGAAACCCAAGATGGTTCTGTCGTCTAATGCGTCGGCCCCTGAGGGCTTTCCATCTGTTGAATTCTCCTTCTTTCTCTCTTCCAAACTGTCCTCGAAAGTACGTCAGCGATGTCCAAATTACATAGAACAGCGGTGATACTGTATGATAAAATCACTCAAGTACTTTTTTTTCAGAATTTTACTCTGAGTAAATGTAACTAGTTACTACCCAACTCTAGTAGAGACTGTGCACCTCGATGTGGTTGTCCTGGTTTCTCTCTCCACTCTATTTTTTTGTCTGTTCATTAAAGGATACCAGTGACTAAAGTCAGAAATTATACCTCAGTAATAAAGTAAAAAACAAAAAACAAAAACAAAAAAAAACATGCCAGTCAGAACTGATTATTGTTTGATTTGAGATTAATGATTTTATAAATATAATTAAGTTGCCCTTTTCAACTGCTACATTCAGAGGTCCATCATTTATGAGACTATAATTTCTTATAACAGACAGTGTGTGTGAGGGGTGATGGGTTGGGGGTGGTCTATTTTATCTTCTCATTTAGGAGGGGAGCTAAACAAATGTAGGTGCCCAGCCTTTGCCTCAGGTAATTATGGTCCTCCATCTGTAGAAAACACATCACCTGGCCCCTTGGCCCGGCATAATCTCCAGCAAGGACCCCTGGGATCCAAATGACCCATCTCCATCCTCCACCCTTCACTCCTCCATCTCTGTCCACATCCACGCCACACGTAGCCGGCTCCAGCCCGGGGCCATTGCTGACTTTGTCTGCAGTTTGCAATGAGGTTGCATGGAGTAGTCAAGCCCTCTCCTTCGTCCCCTCAGAGAGAGGGGCAGTCTAAGGTTGACCGATTTAACAGCTGCTGGGTAATACACAGAAAGTCATTTGTTAAAATCTAATTGATCGCTCCATTTCCAGCTCTACACTTGATAGCTGTTCTGTCCGCTGTGTGAGCATGGCTGAACAACAGATGACATATGTCCTGATGAAATGGAAAAAAGAGAGAGAGAGCGAAATGGCAAGAGGGCAGAATGAAATGAGACCCTTGCAGCCCTGTGTGCCTTAAACATACTTGTTATACACAAGCATGCTGTACAAATCATTTTCTTGTATTCTATTAGGATTACATGGTAGAGCAAAACAAATTAGTGTAAAACTTTGAAAGTAAGGAAAGGGATAGATGGGCTTTAACATTTTTGAAAAATAAATATTTTAAATGCTTGATGTCTGTTAAAGAAGGGGTAGGTTATAAAACAATACCCCGTTACTTCTAAACTGATGGTCAGGCAAGGAGAGCATCAATCAGGGAAGCAGCCAAGAGGCCCCTGGTAGCCAGGCGCTGCAGAGGCTCACGGCTCAGGTTTGGAAATATGTACAGAGCTGAACTCTCGATGCACTCCACAAATCTGGCTTATATGGAAGAATAGAAAGGAGAAACTCAATGCAAAAGCCAACCTCACTGGGGAAAGCCAACACTCCAAAAAACACTGAACAACATTATTCCTTATGGTGAAACATAGGAGAGGTAGCATTATGCTGTGACAATCTTTTTATTCTGGAGACACAAGGATGATGATCAGAGTTGTCAGAGATAGAGCTAAAAACTATTAGAAACTGCAAGAGACTCTCAGCAGGAAAACTCTAAAGTCACTCCATTCGGCCAACTCAAACCTAACTTGTAATTCAGATGCTCTCCATCCAACCTGACCAAGCTTTAGCTGTTCCACAGATATGAATAAGCAAAGCCTTACTTCTAAAAGCTGCTAGAAATATAGCTAAAAAAATCTTAAAGCTGTGATAGCATTAAAAAAGTAGTTCTGCAAGGGATTGACCCAGAAGGGGGTGAATGTATATGCACTCCACACTTTTCAGATTTGTATTTGTATAGATTTTGGAAGTTTTATTTTTTGCAACCTTTTACTTCTACTTTGTATTTATACAATATCTTGTGTAGGCCTATGACAAATATTCTCTCTGTATCTATAGTTTTATTGCTTGTCTTGTTTCCTTTTTGGTTATCTTCTTATAACTGTTCAACACTTTGAAAGCTCTTTATAAGGAAAGTTTGTATATTTTTTTGTCTATCAATATTTACACTGAAGTTTGAGCCTAGCATCACAGAAAAGTGAAAAAGTTCAAAGAATATCAATATGAATATAAATAACTGGATACTAAGCTAGAAGTGGTAAATTGCTGTATTGTAGCCACAATCTTCCACTTTCTTTGGTATTATGGAAGGTCCTTTTGTAAACCTATGCTAGACGGAGCATGCCTCCCTTTTCCATTTACACCTCCTCGCCAGGGCCCGGCCTTTTCAACAGGAGACATTATCTAGAGAAGCAGAAAGCAGCTGGGTTCACACTCACTGTGTGATGCATATATATACCAGCAGCTACAACCTGCCCCCAGCCATACACCCAGGCGACCATGTGACTGTAAGACCAGGGCCATGCCTGCGGTCCGTGTACCTCGGAGTCACTTTAAACACAATAATTTCACATCAAAGCAATCAGCCACCACCCGAGGCACAATCCCGACCTGCTGAGCGGTGAGAAGGTAACCGCACTCTAAACATCTCTGCAATTTCACCCACCTCCTTCTCTCGCCTCGTTCCTGTGTGTTACAGTGGCCTGAGACAACATATACCACCACATTCAAAGGGGGTGGTCTCGCACATATGGAGTCTCTGTCAACCGCACACTCAGACTGGGGGCTTTTTTTGCTCTCCTTGCATTAGTGGCAGAGTACAAGCAGCTAATTATAAAACCACTCTGGGTGCCTGGTTGTTCGTAGGTATTGCTGCAGTGCTACTTCATGCAGAGTGGGGAAAATGAACCTGTCAATCCACTCCCAAGTTGGTGTGATGAGTGCGAATGAGGTAAAGCCCTGGAATCCTCTTGGGGGGAATGCTGAGAAGGAAGCTGCTGCTGTTGCTGCTGCAGGGTGTGTAAACACAAAGCACACCTACATTCTCAGAGCACGTGGACTGATGGCGGTGATTTGTGGGCTGACAAGCAATGTAGGTCAATATGTGGCAAACATGAGGGACTCTGTAGTTTTCATGTCTGCCAGAGGAGTGTGATCGACCAGCAGGAGTGTGACTCAAGGGGGCTGGGTGCTGAAGCCCTGAAGAGCTGCAGAAGAAAAGGTACGTCCAGGCTTTGTAGAGGAAATTCAAACCCCCTGCAGTTGCATAAAATTGAAGTACAGGCAGATTATAGAGAAATTCACCACAATACAATGGACCCCTTTCTATTCACACCTCAGTATTCACAGAAAATTTGCCTATTTGCAGGTTTTTCCATAGAGTGTATTTAATTCATTTCAATTCAGTTTATTTATATAGCAACAATTCACAACACGTGTCATATCAAGGCACGTTACTAAAAAAAAAAAAGAAGAAAAAGCCAATTCATTTAAATCCAATCACATACATCCTAACTGATCCTCGATATCAAACAATGCAGTCAAATTCAGTTTTCTATCACTGACCTGTAGCATTCACTGTTCCTGTGTTCTGGTTATTGACTGAGGTTGTAGCAAATATTACAGGAACAACATATGGAAACTTTTTTATTGTTTTTCTAAGTAAAAAATATATTTGAAATAAAACTACATACTAGATTTCAACATCTTAAGTAGTCCACAAATACAAAGAAATGAATGTCCAAGCAATAAAATGGAATGACACAAGAAAGGCATATTAAACACAATGTGATGTAAAAAGTAATAGAAAGCCAAAACAGAGACTGAAATCTGTGAGTATTTAGTGAACAATCCAATATCCTGCAGTTTAATAACAGTTGATTTAGTCCTAATGGGCGTCATTTTACAAGAAGCATCTTATGAGGAGTAAAAGCAAATATTTTCAAAGAGAGAGAGCTCTGCAACCTGATGGCATTGGTTTCAGAAACCAGCAAAAACCAGATACTCCTCGCAAGATTTTCTGTTTGAAAAGTAAAAAAAAGAATAATCACAATCCTTCTCTAAGAAGCATTCATAGAGGGGATCTGGAAGAGCTGGAACTAAGTAGGGCATTAAGAGTCGCTCATATTAAGAACACTCACAGCTCATTAATCCACTGCTGAAAAATAGTTTGTTGAATCCTGTTTAAAGTTTGCCACAGGAGATCTGAACAAGCACTGACTGGAAGAATGTAATCTGGTCAAATGATACATGCACTCAACTCAACATCTCCAAAAACACCACGCCAACAGTGGGATCAAGTTTTTACTTGAGAATTTCACGGTCTGGGGATATTTTTCAGCACAAGTTACTAGCAGAATTCATCTAACAAAAAGGAAGGAGGAATGGGAAAAAAGTACTGGGAGTATTCTTGGTAAGAATCGGAAGATGAATCGAAGTGGAAGGCACGAACGCAGCTGTAGAGTTTCAGAGAAAGAAAGTAAAACGCTGCTAGAATGCATCTGTCAGACATCCATCTTTAATCCACCAAGTTCCTTCAAACAAAATTCTTAAAGAAATTGACTTATTTTGATTTTGTTGAATATATAGGTTACCAGGACTGTTCCCAACAGCCTCATTAGAATAATTTTTACTGAGAAAAATAATGGCATTTTTAACACATTTAATGCCCAGTGTACAATGAAAATATAAGGCCTAAAGCAGAGCCAAGGGGCACAGATTGAGAATGTGTCCCAAGATGAATAGAAACGCTGCTGTTTGACAAATAAGATAGAAATCAATCATCCTGTGGAGTGCCCATAACACTCAATCTGTTGTATCAAAACAAGATGTTCAATCGTTGCGAAAGAAAAGGTAATATTAAACCTCTCTACTGATTGCTTCCTTTGACAAAAATGAAATTATTTTTAGGAGAGAGGATGAAAATAGATCCATCATCCACAGGGAGGAGTTGTGCAGTGTAATGATGTTCAGGTAGAACTCGTCATTGCTGAGGTGCACCACCGTCCTGTGGGGGGCAAACATGACAAGACAGCTGGTACAGAGGGACTTCACAGCTCCGCCCTTCCTGTCAATAACTGCCATCAGTGTTTCAACTAATTTCACACTGATTGCCTAAATGAAAGCAGGATCTAATGTGCACAGTTGATCTGCCTTTGATTCTATGTTGCTTTATCAAGTCTGTACTCTGTCTCTCCATTTTATCTTCATCCCCCCCAGCAAGGTATTATTAGCGGCTATACAGAATTTATTATTTAATTATGGTGACTGACAGCCAAAATGATGCTTCCTGTCATTTGCATATTACGCCGTATATTCTCCATTCCTGCCACTAATGGCGGTGATTCCCAGACTGCCGCTCCTGAATTAGTATGTTCCAGCTTGGGAGTCATCCCAACGCCTCTGCTAATCAGAGGCGTTGGTGAGAGGAGAAAGACGGATTCAAATTACATCCTTCACAGTCAACAGGAGGTAGACATGAAAGTGTGACGTCCCGCCGATTTTCTCCGAGCCGAGGAAGTTTGCAGATCGACAGTGACAGCACCCCGCTTACCTTGGAGACACCCACAAGAGCATCTCCAATTAAAAGCCCCCCATGATTTCCTCTGTTAATAATAAATGCTTCAGCGCTCAGTGGAGAAGTGATTGGTATGTGTCCGTGAGGCTTTTTAGCACATGTCCACTTGAGAGGCCCATTTGCTCGCGGCTGTCTTGCCCTTTTATGTACAGTCACTGTGGCGTTTAGTTTCATGTGGTCTCAGCCTCCCGCTTGTGGTGGTGGTTACCTCATCATCACAAGTGAAAAGCCATGAAAGCGTCTTTCTGGAAACTGAAGATGGCACATTGAATTTCAGCAGGAAATCCGAAGAGGTGCCTCTCTCCTCGTTGCTGAGGTGGTTGCTGGGAAGGCAGAGACAGGTTTCCAGGAAAAAAAAAAAAAATGTGTTGCTGCAAACACACTCTGTCCCTTTGACTTTTGCACAATATTGATCTAGTTCTACCTGGACTGCAGTAGCTCTGTGTGAACGACACACGTGCTCTACAGTATTGTTGCCCTGATTACAGATTATAGACCACATAACTGCCTTATATTTAATACAGCGCCTGGCAAATGTATTTAAACCCCTCAAACTTGTTTACATTTTTGTTTTATAATGCAAACACAAACTACTGTTAAATTTTAGTGGGATTTTATTTTGCAGACCACCATGTGGAAGTGGAAGGAAATTAAATTGTCTTTCGAAAAGTAAGAAAAAAAAAAAGAAAAACTGAAGTGTGTTATGTATTTGTACCAGGCTTTTTATTTTGATATTGTTAGATAGAGCATAAGTCATCTAATGTATAATTTAAGCTCAGTATATGTCGAAATGCTGTTTTTATTAGATATAAACAGAAAATCCTCATAATTATCAGAAATAAAGGCTTGAAAAGGTCAGTCATTGTGTACTTAAGAAATAATGTGCTGTACTCTGTGAACTGAGTTACTAAAACAACTTTTAGTAACTCAAAATTCAATAATATTTAACTTTTTTGAATATGACTGTGGCATCAATAACATCTGGAATCCATTCAGTTTCCCAGGAGTTACCACTGATATTACAATAACAACTGCTACTCAATGCACTGTGCATCTCTACAGCAAACCTACCAAGACATGGATGTCCACCTCATTTTGGGAAGTAGCCAAGAGGCCCTCAGGATTTACAACTCCGGTGGGACAATAAGTTGACAAAACAACTATTGATTGTGCAATCCACAAATCTGGCCTTTTATTGAAGTGGGGCAAGAAGAAGGCCATAAAAAGTCCTGCTTGCAGGCACAGCAAACTTCATAAAAGGTGTTCTAGTCAAAATGTAACTCTTAGGCCAGTATGTTAAATACTGATACAGAAAGTGAGGAAAGTGATAGAAAGGGAAGAAGTCCATACGGAAGGCAGTCTAGACCCTCAGACAACTGTACCCATCTAAATGGAGGAAGACTCTTCTTCAGGATAATGTCCAGAAATGAAGAAGGCCAATGCATTAGATATGGACTTTTTGATAAATAAGATATTTTTGCAGAGGACCATGACGCTGTCTGCCAAGGGCATGGCTTCTAAACGACACCTGCATCTGGTTGCACTGTTTCCCATTTAACAAACAGTCCATCACCGCAGCAGTGTATCGAGGCAGCTCAGGCTGACGCTAATGCATCCTGATTGCTGGTTTATTTACATATCCTATCACCACAGCCCAGCCCCTTGCATTGAAATGTCTTCCAGTGTCTTTCAGTTACTGTGGCAGCAGCAGTCACTACACCTCTCCTTTTTCCAGTTCAACTGAGTTTGCTAATGCCTTCGCGACTTAATCAATATGCATAACTGAAGGTGTCAGTTATCAACACTTGAGTGTTTTTTCGAGAAACATTACCCTTCTCAGATTCCTGATTTGTGTCTGAATAATGTCATCTGTGGATCGGTGGCGAGTGTTTTTGGGAGGCAATCAGCGCACATTCAGCATGGCTGTCTAGCTAACGGGGAACTTTGTCTCAGAGCACACGGGTGAAAAACCTACATGCAAATGCAGCGCACCACACTGCATAAGGGCATCTGTAACAAACGTGTGATGAATGGAGAAGAAATGACCACGGAGGAGGTTTTTTTCCACCTCCTTCTCTAATTTAATGACCCTTTTCTGCCTCTCCGCATGTTGCTTTTCACTGAAACCGCAAGTGGAAAATGTCTTTTGTGTTGCAAGCACTGCCTTGGCTGTAATGCTGGCACATTTTAAACTGAAAATCCCCATTTCTTACGCTTTAAATTAAGATCTATCATCTACGGCAACTTTTTTCTTCTTTAAAACTTTCAAAACCAATTAAAAGCCTACAGTTACATGAAAATGTCTCATCAGAAAACTACAAATATTTTAAATATTGGTATTTTTTTATGTTTTTATTTCAAAAACGTGACATTGGGACCTTTATGTTGGAAACACGTTGACTTCAGGTACCATTTGGCTTCACAAACATGCTGAATAATCTGCATCCCTTAATGTTCACAGAGGGGAACATAAAGGATGCTTATTAGTTGTTATCTGATATCCGATTAAAATTCTCAGCAAGCATTTTTAAAATCATGCTTAAGGTGATACGACATACATTTGTGATTAGAGCAGCATTATTCATTAATGCCACCTCTCCTTTTCACTGATGATGAATGTCCTGCTGCATCTGTCACTGATATACTAGTCACTGCCTGCTTAATGCACTGGCCAGGCAAGTGAGCTCGTATTTTCCATGATTTCCTTTAATAGCGAATTTGATGAAGCAAACATTCAAAAACCAATCTTTTTTTTATTATTATTATTTCAAAAGGATTTTACAGATTATGTGGACATATTGTAATATTTTCTTTCTTAGGTAAGAAAGCAAAAAGCTAGTATGATGATGACACTTCAAAAGGCTTTAATCGATGTGTCTGACACGTCATTGAAGGTAAAATCATTACTGCCTCACCTTGCCCTTCTCTCAACAAGCAATGAGGAGATCAAAGTTCAATAAATAACCTAGGTTTTCTTCTCCAAAACTAATCAAATTTAACAAGCAAATGTTTTTGTCTTTTTAAAATAGTTATATTTTATTCTTAGTCAAAAATAGGAAGAAACAACAAAAGAATTACTGAGGTCAATGAAAAGTACCATGTAAATCTACTCCTGAATATGTAAGCTGCATTTAGTGGAGCCTTCACAGTGCTTTGCCACAAGCCACAACAGATTAATGAAATCCATTTCATGTCTTAATTGGATTCATTTTTCTCTTTGCTTTCGTACAGTGTAATGCAAACGCCACATTTTAAAGTGTTGTGATTAATCTGAAGCTGTTCTGCAGTAAATACAAAGAGTATTTTGGACATTGTTTTTATTACGCGCCAGGTGGCAGCTTAAAACTTTAGAATCTGATCTTTTGGTGGATATTGCAGAAAAAGAAAAATATTTCGGATAGTTTGCTGCACAGCCCACAGCCCATTTGGCTGCACCGTTGCCTTGCAGCAGTACGGTCCTGGCATCTTTCTACATGGAGATTCAATGTTCTCTTTATACATTTGTTGGTTCTCGCCGGGGATTCCGGCTTTCTCTCACATTTCGAAAACATCACTGACTGTCGGACAACATAAATTAGACTGACAGATCTCAAAAAGTAACACACCCAGCCAAAATATGGATAAATATCAAGGGTCAAGGGCAAAGTCACTGACATTTTTTAGTCTATAAAGGGTGACCAAGCTATAT
>NW_015113141.1:280815-282003 GCF_001443285.1 Poecilia latipinna | reverse complement strand
TAAGCTTTTGAACTATCAAACCACAAATTGAGAAAACAGAGGTGTGGTGAACCTTCCCAGGACAACCAACCAAAACTGCTTTAGAAGCACATCGACACATTTAAAAAGTCAGAAAAGAACACACAACATCTAAAGCAATGTAGCTCTCACTTGCCTCTCAGATTGTGTTAAATGTTTATGATTCAATAACAATGAAGAGATTAGGCAAAAATTATGTCTACGAGACTGTTTTGCTGATTCAGTACCTGGATGCCACAACCAGTTTTGAGATCTAGAGAGCAATTACTTTTTCCACATAGAGCCGGGTTGCTTTTAAAAGGGTTTTTTTCCCCCTCTCTCAAATACCTATTTTACAACTTGTAAGTGTAGTGCATGCCAAAACATTGCAAATTACCCTCCAAAAAACCCCAACTAGAACACGTTTTAACACAAATTTCCATTTCTGTTCCCAGATTCTAGTTTTATGATCATTTCTTAAATTTCTGTTCCTCTTAAAAAATGTACTGTTGGTACAATCATTTCAGCTTTGCCTCATTTTAGTTTTGTTTGTCCTGAGTTCCTCAGTTCATACAGTTTGGGATCAGAGTCACAATGCCATTACAGAAATGAAACGCCAAAAAAAGTTCCTAATAGCAGAGATCCTCCCAGGTGCATCATTTGCTATTGTGTGCTTTAAGAAATTAATAACAAATGTAGCAGTGATATCCTGACATTATCTTTGAATAAAGTAAGATTTAAAGACCACACTGTGGACTCTCATTATTTAATAGTAAATTGCAGAAGACTTGAAATAATTTTTAACATTTTAACTGCCTCAGGCCAAACCTTTCTCTTTGCACAACTCACAGTGAGCTTAATGTAAATTAGGTATGACAGCATGTAATATATTAGAAGTGCACTCTCTTGTCATCCTTGTTAGATAAAGAACAGTCCTCTTTACAAAGAGCCCTTTGCCATCTTTTTGTCTGTAGGAGAGTATAGTATGATGTGACCTTTAATAGCTGGCAAACCTGAGGAGTGCACAAGATTTATAAGAAATGGCAGATCTCCTGCTGACCTTTAAAAAAAACTCATATTGCATTAGGCCCTTTGATCACTTGGATTATCCACTGCTGTCGGGGACCTCCTTAGATCACTTTGAGCTGCTCGCCAATATTGAGGTGCTAATGAAAAAAAAAAAGACAAAAA
>NW_015113141.1:272406-274704 GCF_001443285.1 Poecilia latipinna | reverse complement strand
TAGGATTAAAAAAGTCTATATAATGGAAAAAATAACATCAAGACTACAACTTAAAATGGGGACCTTTGAAACAAGATGGAGACCTATAACTAAATACATAATGTAACCTTGACACCTCTATATTTTTTTTTTTTTTTTTTTGAACTTTTTATTTTCAATAACTGTTTTACATCAACATATACACACAATAGACATACAGAGAATACCAACTCAAGTGGTGAGAGTACATAGTAGTGATGAATCATACAAACTAAATTTGAAAAGTACACGAGAAAAAAAAAATAAAAATAAAAAAAAAAATATAGAGGTGTCAAGGTTACATTATGTATTTAGTTATAGGTCTCCATCTTGTTTCAAAGGTCCCCATCTTAAGTTGTAGTCTTGATGTTATTTTTTCCATTATATAGACTTTTTTAATCCTATCTCGCCACTGTGCTATATTGGGAGGTTGTGGCCTTAACCAACTACATGTTATGCACTTTTTTGCAATCAGAAGCAGAACTCTGATCAGGTATTTATTATCTTTGTTGATCATGTCAGAGGGTATTATTCCTAGGATATAGACGGATATATCCAGATCTAATTGAATGCCCAAAATACTCTTTATATCTGTTTGGACATTTTTCCAAAACTCGACTATCTTCGGGCAATCCCAAAATATATGAGTAAAATCCCCCACCTTTCCACAATTTCTCCAACAAAGCTGGGATGTTTTACAGTATTTAGATGTGATGACTGGAGAGTTAAAGAAACGCATCTTAACCCTCCAGTCATACTCCCTCCATGTCGGGCTGTTAGTTAGTTTGTGTCCAGATCTAAATGTTTCTTCCCAATCCTCATCTGCTATTATTATATTAGCCTCCAATTCCCATTTCTCCTTAGTTTCTTTGTTGTTAACATTGGATTCATATTGCAGACTTTTGTATATTTTTGAGATGAGTCCTTTTTTTGATTCACCTTTTGCTGTTGATAATAGGATTTCTTCCGTTTTAGTCATGTCTGCTGAGAGTTTCTGCCAGTCACTATGATTCTGGATATAATGTCTAAGTTGTAGAAATTTATAAAAATCAGTTTTTTGTAGATTAAATTCCTTTTGAATTTGTTCAAAAGATTTCATTGTTGGCCCTTTAAAGAGCTGTGCTATAAATACCAGTCCTCCTTTTGTCCATCTCTCAAACCCTGCATCCATAGAAGCTGGAATAAAATCTGGAATCTTGGCTATTTTTTCAATTTTTGATAAAGAGTCAGAAAAATTTTATTTATTTTTATTCTTGACCAAATATTAATTGTTTCCTTAACCCAGTGGTTTTTAATTTTGAGATTTCTTTGAACCATCTTTGTTGTAAAGGGCAGTGTATCTAGGGACAGGTTTGGGCAGGCTCTTTGCTCCATATCTACCCATATTGTCTCACGATCCTTTGCTAACCATAGAGCTATGGCTCTCAACTGAGCAGCCCAATAATAGTTTTTTAAATCAGGCAAACCCAACCCTCCCTTACTCTTTGAGGACTGAAGTATTTTAAGTTTAATTCTTACTTTTTTATTTTGCCATACAAACCTTGATATTCTTTTATCCATCTCTTTGAAAAAGGAGTTGGGAATGGAAACTGGGAGTGACTGGAATACAAGCAATAGTCTTGGCAATATATTCATTCTGATTGTTTCCACTCTCCCCCCGAGTGTTAGTGGTAGGATCTCCCATCTTTCCAGGTCTTTTATAATTTCCTTCTTCAGCTTCTCATAATTTGCTTTGAATAATTGTGAGGTTTGAGGAGTAATAATTATACCCAAGTATCTAAATCCTTTATTGGTCCATTTGAACTTTACTTTTTCTTTTAGCTGCGTTGGGCATTCACCTGATAGCATCATTGCTACCGACTTACTTTCATTAATCTTATATCCAGAAATATTCCCATATTCTTTAAGGTATTCTAATAGAGCTGGCACTGATTGGAGTGGTTCTGTTAAGAATACTAATAGATCATCGGCAAACAGTGATATTTTATGTTCCACCCCTCCTTCATCTTTTATTCCCTGAATTTGTTTATTCTGTCTTATTGCTTCTGCCATTGGTTCAATATTAACTGCAAATAGTAGAGGACTCAGGCAGTCCCCCTGTCTGACTCCTTTCTTAAGATCAAAAAATTCTGAACAATATCCATTAATTCGAATTCGGGATTTTGGATTTTTGTAAATTATTTTCACCCATTCAACAAATTGTTGTGAAAATCCAAATCTTAGTAATGTCTGGTATAGAAAACTCAATTTTACCCTGTCAAAAGCCTTTTGGGCATCCAA
>NW_015113141.1:220282-270241 GCF_001443285.1 Poecilia latipinna | reverse complement strand
TATAAATACCATATGCTCATATTTTTACTGGAGAAATTTTGTCCTCTTATAGGCATAGTTGTTGGGTTTTATGTCTTAAAAAAAGCAATTTTCTATGGCCAGCTTAATTATGCTTTGTTGACATTTTCCTGACAATTCTCTACATTTGAATCAAATCACAATAATTAGATACACACTGGGATTTTACATGACAAGCCAACACCTGGTAAGTAAGGTGGAGCTACTTTAAATGATTACTAGGTTTTATAATAATACCCCAACATTCTTCAGTTTCCATTTATATACATATGTGTTTGAACTATTGAAAAAAAATTGAAGGAGGGGTGTTTAACCATCCTTTTCTGCTCAATCTCTCCACGTCATTCAGTCCTCTGTTCTCATTTATGCTGTTTTCTTCAGCTCGCCTTACAGGTTTTCTATATTTGGATCTTCGCACTGTGTTTAGGTAATATTTCTGCATTGATTTAAATATTTGTTTTGGATCATTATCCTTCGACAATGCCATGCATGCCAATAGATTCCCAGCGCTTTTAGAAGGGCAACCGGCTCACATTTTCACAGGTCCTCTACCCTAACTTAAAGGAAAACTGAAATCAACTCTCAAAAGATTGATATTGCATTTAGTGAAACACTTGCACAAGATATTTAAGGGGCACATTTCCTTCTCCTAAAACTTAAATAACTTCTTTTTAGTGTTTTTTAGTGTTTTTTCAATAAATACAGAGACAGGTGGGCAGAGATATAGTCCTGGCTTCATGACATGAATTGTGCCTCAGGCTGCCACTAAAATATTGCCGAAGAAATAAAAATGAGGCTTCAGTCCAGGTGTTTATAAGTGGAAATTGAAGAAGACTTTTTGTAGTATATGAGGAAATGCCAGAAAATTTATATGAGAAAATTATGTAGAATCATACCAATAAGAACAACTATACTCCACGCGAAGCTGTTTCCTGAAACTAAAGTCCTATTGAGCTGCAGGACACAACTATGAGGATCTGCAACAACTGAAGCTAATTATTGGAATCCCTGGAGACGCTGTCGTTCTCGGACCAGGTGCTCCATCCTCCATCTCATCTGAACTTGCTGCTAAAGCTATCACAACCAGCACAACCCTGAGTCAGAGTCACTCAGGTGTTCATAAGTGTAGCCTTAAGGGACGCAGGGTGGCTGAGACGACTCCTTTGATACGCTCCCCTCACTCTCATCCTTAATATCCAAATCACGGCCGTCCCATATGGTGGAGGTAATTGACTTGGTGATTTAGAGGCAACCTGACCATATCTATTCTCTGCATGTGTCTTGAAGATAAAACATTAAAGATTTTTCTCTTAATCTGTTCATGGGCCACTTCGCTTTCATTGCGACCCAGCAATTCTGGTTCACCATTATGTGAAATTCAGCTATAATTAATCGATGTTACAAAATCCCCCATTTAAATTATAGCTGGAATAATGGCTTTTTGCAGGTGTGTAAATTTTATGGGCCCTGATATTACGTGTATTAAGTTAAAAATGACTTTTAGGTATTTGGGTTGTAATGTTGCTTGTTAGAATGGAAAACTGCCTTCACTGGTGAACGTCTTAATATTCATCAAACATTTCAACATAATATTTGAAATAAAAAATAGTAATTAACTTGTACCATCGGTGACTTCTTATTATGGACTAGGTCATAAAGTTATACATTTTGAGCCTAATTCATTCCTGGATCACCTATAAAAGGATGACCATAAGTCAGTTTTATGTCTGCCACTTTTTTAACCAATCCATTCATATCCTTTCATACATATGAGGACTTTTCATGGCTGTACTCTCTGGAGGAGTCTTTAATAAATCATATCAGTCACGAATCTTTGATTAATCATTCTGTCTTACAGATTGAATGACCAATTATTTGGGGAAATTTTTTTTATAAACACTTTTCATGTAACAAAAGCTGCTTATCCAAATATTAAAACAAATGGTAAATCATGCAAAGAATAATGACACCATAACATCCTAAACAAAGTTCAACAATAATAACTATTAGATAAATAGATGAAAATACAGAATAGAACTAAGCAACAAAATCTTTATTTACGACAAAAACAAACACTAGAAGCATTACAGTGCTATGACAAATATTCTTCTAGTTGTTTTTGTCACTTAAATGTTTTGGATCATAAAGTATTGTCAATAATGTCTTTGAATAACATGTAATTACCTTGTCATATTTTTAATTTCCTGTCCTAGCACCATTACCTGCGGGCTTAGAACATTTTCTGGAGGAATGCATTTAGCATAATTGCAAATGTATTTATTTATTTATTGTTCATAGAGTTTCGTGCACCAGAAGACACCATCTGCTGCAATGTCATCAGTCGCTTCTGTGCCAAGTGTTGATCATTTATCGTCCGATGCTGCTACTTATCATTTGAGTTCATAACCCAATTTTCCCTGTTTAGTAAATAAGAACCCAGAAGTCAACAGCATTGCACAGCAGGATGTAAATTAACTACAACGGCTCTTCTGTACCACTTAAACCGCCATGGAAAACCTGAACCTAATCAGAATCTGGGACCGTCCAGTGGCCGTGTGCCAGACAGAGAAAAACTTTCCTACTCTGGAGGCTTTTCTCTCAGGCTAAATGGTTTTTACACAAGTTGCCGGTTTATTACAAGTTAATTGTGGCAAATAACAAGGAATGCTCACACTATATGGTTCACTTTGAGTCACCTAAAATTTTAGATATTAAATGTATGGATGTATGTAACACATTAGATTTCTTTTGTTTATCAAAGATGCAAATTCAAGTCACTTTAAATGATGTCTAATTTTAACCTTCCTTACTCAGCTCCGATAATGAATTATTTAACTTTTAGCACACAGA
The DNA here is from genome assembly GCF_001443285.1 of Poecilia latipinna. NCBI lineage: Eukaryota > Metazoa > Chordata > Actinopteri > Cyprinodontiformes > Poeciliidae > Poecilia > Poecilia latipinna. The sequence continues at coordinate 267,373 of NW_015113141.1, read as the reverse complement.
AAATCCAAAAATGAATATAAACTGGCAGCATTTGATAAGTAATAAAATGCTCCTCTTCGCCTGCACACAGTGACTCATGAAGGTTAATTAATTCATCTTTTTTCATGGAGAAAAGCTGCCATCTGTCCATTTGAATGAATATTTTGAACGGAAATGGTTCAAACACTACAGGAATTTACACTTTTTGACTCTTGAAGAGTGCCACTGATGTTCTTCATCAGATCTGATTATTTTAGTTTTACACCCTGGTATGACAAGCCAGGTACAATCCTTCAATAAGATAAGTGTGCTTTGTTTAATGGTCACATTATAGTTCTTGACACAACTAGAACATTTTCTAAAATGAAATTGAAAAAAGAAAAAGTGCTGTTGTGAAAATGCTGACACTGATGATGTGAGACATATTTGGAGTTTTTAGTTCTGCGAATATTAGAAAAGATCCTTCAGAACCTCAGAGAGCCAAGTTTGAGGAATCAACGTTGTGTCTTTTTGGAAGAACAAAGTTTCAATTCAGCAGTAAGAGAAATCATTTGACTTACAAAACGTTGCATTAATTTAAATCTCACTGGGAACCTGCAAAAAAGGCAGGAAATCTGACTTCAGCTCAGACTGTACAATCACACTGTGACACTATTTATCTAAAAATGTTAAATAAATATAAACTCTGTCCCTGCTGCTAAAATATAACATCTATCTTTCCAATCATAATATTGATTCCTATAACAATTATTATGATTTTGTCACATAGACCTAAGCAAACATTTTTAACTAATTTAGTAGCAGTTCCAAGTAAGTTTACTTATTGCAGTTATAAAGTAACTGGGAGAGTGTTGATCAGTTTTAAGCAGATTGCCTAATCAGTGAAGCTATCTGCTCTGTTACAACTTGCAATGAGCTGCTTTAGAGAAATGCTATTAGGTGAGAAAATATTTCCAAACAGTTCTGCATTACCTTATACTGTATATCATTCAAATAACTCTTGATTGTTGAAATGGTCTGAAAAAAATTTGAATAATTTTTTAAATCATAAGTATTTAAAGCTTCAGCCTGGATTCAGGAGCTGTTTAAGCAGCTGCCACTAAACTCAGAGATCATGCAATCCAGTGAAATGTGGCAATGATTCTACAATTATCAATTTTGTTGTTCCCTCTCTGGAAAAATAAAAATGCAAAAGTAAATAAATAAGCAGCCATGACCTGGGCTTGCTCCTAATGGAAAAATTGTGAACAGAAAAAAAGGAGAGAAAAAAATCATTGTTGAAAATCCAGCACAGTCTCTCAACAGGGCAGAAACAGTTGCCTGACTTGTAGAGTAAAATGAACTCTCTCCATTATTTAAGGTAACTGCTGTGGCGCCAACTTAAAGTAGGTCAACTGCTTCTTTTTTTTTTTTTTTGTGCATCGCAAGCTTTGTTTACCCTGATAGACAGAATTCATATGCTATAAAAATTCAGTCTCAAACCTGCCAGCATGTGAAGGTCAGTAAAGTAATGCTTGCAATGAAAATAAAAAAAGAAATTGTGTTATTTTAAACATAAAGGGGGAAGAGTGGGGGACAGCTTACAAACATGAAAACTTTATACTGAGGAAGAGTCTGTGTTAAAGCTTAAAAACAATTAATACAGGAGGAGGGTCTTAACACCCACTAAAAGTGAGGTGCATTAGGTACATTTATACACCGGGTAATATAGAGAAGTTGTGACTCTTGGCTTATTCAAACAAGAAAATAATGAAGACTGTTGACTGTAATAATAATGACGGGACGATTAGGAGTAATTATCTATTTCAAGCATTATATCCTAACTCTTTTGTTAAAAAACTGAACCATCCTATTAGCGGAGGTGTGACATTAACAACAATCTATCAATATCTTTCAATATTTTAAATCTGTTCTTCTGCCTAATTAAGCAGAAGTGCTACTTAATTGTTGTATAATTGTAGCCTCAAGAAGGAAATGTAATTAAACCATAAAGAAGTATGACACTTTAAATGAGTTTTCATAGTAGCAAGCTTTTTCAGCATGCTGCATTAGTGGATAAATTGAACCTCACAGGATGACCTTTAGTGAAATGAGAAATTATTATTCTCAAATGTTCCACAAATGTTTTGAGTGTGGAAAATGTTTTTATGTTTTGTCATAAAAACTATATTTTCCTTTAATTTTAGAAAATGAGTTTTAATGTTAAATCTTTTCTTGTCCTTTGTGTGCCACACAGAAGTTAAATATGCATTTAACTTTTACTTTGTGCATGTCAGATTAATTACTTTTTTAATGCGACTTTAAACTCTACTTGAGTCAATAATTTTAGTAAGCATGTAACATTTTCTATTTTTTTGTCTTGTATTTACAAAGGGGCTATATACGCTGTGCCTCGTGAAAAGCATTAACACCTCACAAACATTTCTTCCTTATAAAGATCATTATTTATAGCATGGTTATATTTCTATTGTCTTAATCAGGGTAAAACAATCAAGCAGTAGGAAATTTAGCACCCATTTAGAAAAAAAGAACTTGTAATTTATAAGTGTTGCTTTCGTTTATAGCTAAAGAAAAAAAAAACAGGCAACTAACACTTGGCAGACGTGTTAATGGGGGCATTCACCTTGAATTTTATTTATTTTTTTGTTACAGTGTAGACATGACTCTCATCCGTGCAAACATATTTAATAGCAGTCCTGTTCAGTTGTTGTGTTTCTGGTAATTTTCCATCATATTTTCTTCCGATGATCAACTACAATCCTTAAGATTTCTGACTGTTTTTGCTCAAATCAGTCTAGGTCCACAGTTTGTTAATCTTTACTCAAGTAACATTTGCCACTAATTCCTTAACAATGCTGCAATGGAGCAATGGGTACAACAACATTACTGACCTTTTTAAATTCACCTTGGACAGCAGAACATTAATTTTTAAGCTCCTGCATTGTGGTTGTTGTTTTGTTGGGGTTTTGTAGCCACCACTAGCGCTGAGGGCTTAACAGTATCCTCTGTTTTTTTCCCTTTTCTTTATGTTTAAAGCCAAACAGTTGGAGGAAGAAATGCAAAGTTTTGTCCCAACTCAGGGAGATAAAAATATCTCCATTTGTATTGTGACACAAAAGAGTATCTTAAAATGTTCCAATTTAGTTTTGCTTAAATTATATGAAAAATATTGGTGTTGTTCATTGAGAACCCTAACTTACAATGATATTAAATCATGCACAAGAGGCCTTGAGATACTGATAGGGTGAAAAAGTGAAAAAAGTCTAAATACTTTTGGAAGGCACTGTAATTGACTTTTTCATTAAAGGGTTGGTTTAATTTCTAAAAACAAGACCACGAAATTCTTAAAAAAATCTTTAAAACTAATGAAATACCATAAAATAAAGCAAACATAGTTCATCCAGTTAGTCATTAAAATGCATTTTATTTTATGGGCCAAAGGTTGGAAGAAAATATTAAATCTTTAAATCTGAGTCCAGCCTGGATTCAGTGATACGATGTCAAAAATCGGGAGAAAAAGACAGTCTCCTGGAACCAGACTGGTTGTTATGTGTTGCTGATGCTTACCCGCCACCTGTGAGATTCTGCCAAACACGGTAAAATAAAGCTGCCAGTAAGCTGCTAATATATGTCCCTCCTGCTCACACATCCTTCTGGAAGGATATAACCCCCAGTGGATAGTGAGCGATCTAGCCAGGAGGAAATCTCTGCCTGGACTGTTAATGACACTGCTCAGATCAAACCCCCATGGATCCAAGTCTTTCTCCACTTGATTCATTCTGTGTTCCTGTCCGTCTTTCTTGCATTTCCCCATGCTCTCGCCTAAATCTTGATTTATCTGCAAGCAACAACTGTGTTCCATTGTCCAGCTGACCTGTGCTGTCCTTTTTGCTGTTTTCAGTTACTTACAATTACATTGGGACTGTCTCCAAGCAAATCGAATTGGACCAGCTTGTCTCTTTGACTATGTGCAGCACTGACTGATCGATGGACATCACAGCTAATAGCCTGTCTTGTTTTTGTTGAGTTGTGGAATGTTTGTTCCTGACGGACACGCCCTTCGGCTGCTTCCCTGTCCATAAGCTCGAGGTTTTGCTCCGTCTGGGGACGGTTTGTCGATCCTGGCATGTTCAAAGTGATCAGAGTCACACTTCCCAAAAAAATCTATAGACTTCTTCTTACGAATCCAGCCTCCACACTTCTTCCACTGTTACTACCACCAGGCGAGACTCTTCAAACTTTTACTGTATCATGAGGAAGGGATCGATAAATCCGATAATCATTGGTCTCTGAGGGGCACCAAGTTACAACTTGGTGGAACTCGGGAGTCAATACTGGACATTCATCTGTTTGCTAGGTCATTGCAGATAAAAGCACCACGTTTTGGCTTCACCCCCCCACCCCCACACTGAAATATTTTCACCATCTTTATTATACCTCTGGAAAAGTTAAATTCTTTATACAGTTAATGTTATTAAAAAGAGCCAATATATTTTGTGCCGTTAATGTTACAAAAAAAGACAAAAAGAAACAAAAGGAGTGGTGATTTACACACCACAATCGTAATTATTAATGAGTGAAAAAATAGAAAAGTTGTCAATTTTAGGGACACAATATTTTGCATTTATTTCATAAGTCATCCATTAAAGCATTTTATTTTTGTTTACCCACAGTATGTCTTTATCTACTCTTTCTCAAATGTGGCCTTGTATGCACTCAGGGGGAAGTAAACTTTAAAATGTTTTCACTTTGTTTAGGAAATGCAACATTTTAAACAAAGGAGCATTACAGCATTTTCAAACAAAGGAGAGTGCTATTTTTGCTTTAATGTCTTCCATTTTACTTTCATTTAAGAATAATTATTTACAATATTTAAACTATATTTAGTATAAATTTAGTTTTTACCTTTTGGAAGTCAATTTCTTTTGAGTTATTTACAAATAATTCCTTTTATTTAGTGAATAAAATGAATTATTTTTAAGTTCATGTAGAAATAAGTCTATATTTTCAGTTTTGTATGTGTTCTTGCTGATTGAAATTCTGCCTAAATGTACAATCCGTGTTTATTAAATACACATCTAATTCTCTGAAAATATCAAAAAGTATGCAACTTTACAAAGACATTTTTAACTTAACTACTTTCTTAACATGAATCACACTTTATTATTCCCTAAAGTTATGTAAAATTAATTATACCACCACTGTTTCAAAGTCTGGAAATTGTCTCGATTCTTGCTTCACCATGAGATGATTGAACAAAAATAAGAAAAGAGTAAAGCTTTAGTTTTGGTCAAGCACACCTTAGCAAGATCAACTCTAGTTGTTGCTTTTCTCCCATAAACCGTTTGTGCTGCAAAGTTTAAACACACAAACTAAAAACATGTGGGTAAATGTTGATGGTGAGGGTTCCAGTATGTTGTATATTTATTTGATTGTTAACCCAGAGAGGGTTCAGATTAGCGCCAGAGGCCTGCAGTCATGGTTGCTCTGACAGCTCCTCTGGGAAAAGGAAAGTTTTATTTTATCCTGCCTTTAAGGCTGCTGTAGTGCTGCTAGGAGGGAAAGTCTAAAGCAAACAAAGCTGCAATGAGTGATTGTTTTTTTTTTTTTTTTTTTTTCTAGATAAATAATTTTGTTTAGTTTTTGTTTTTTAAGTCAGCTTTGATGCTGTGGAAATAGTTTTTTGCATTGGTAAAGAGACACCCCTCCTACTATTATATCAGAGGACAAATTTCAACCATTTAAGATGCCATAAAAAAGTGAAGGTCTGTTGGTGTGATGAGATGCTGCCTCTTCTTTCCTGATGTGCTGCTTGTTACAGAATGATGAAACCCAGTTAAATCACATGCAGGTTGCTGGCAGCTGATAATCAAACAGTGACAGCTGGTAGAAATGCTGCAAACATTAATTTCATCTTTTCACGACTTCTTAGAGTTCTGCAACAAAACTGAAGACTCTGTCTCATTAGCCCCAGTTTGAATCTTTTTCCATGCATCACTGCTGTCAGTCACAGTAGAACATCATATTGTTTTTTGTTTTCTCAAGAAAACCCTAAATGTCTGTGAGACTGAAGCACGATAACTGCTCTTACATTTGGTGTTGAGATTTTGGGAACCTTTACAGTTTCAGAGATTCACTCCACAGTTTTACCAGTTTGCTGTTTGAAAAAAACTTGTTTGCCTCGATACAGAGCAGATGGTGGGAAGCAGGTGATCCTCCAGGTTTAATTCGTTTCCTGTTTAAAAATAGCTCCATTTCTGTCCCAGCTATGCATTTGGATGAAAGAAATAACCCGGCAGCTTTCAGAGTGCAGTAAATGAAGTGTAATTTAGTCTTTACCCTCAGAATCTCTGGGTATTGGTCTTGACAGGAAGAATAATTTGCCATTAGATCATTTTAAAGAAGCAACGTACAGCGTCCTGTCACCAAGGATCTGCACAGCTCATCCACTTTCTTGTTTAGCGCTCTGTAATGTAAAGGGCCAGATTTAAATTGCCCTCTGAGCCTCAGAGCGATGACAACAACACAAGACCTCCATGTCCTTATTAGAATGAAGTAAGGATCACTAATGCATCAGATTAAGAGAACCAGTGAAGCCTGCAAACGTTGAAGGATTTAGGAAGCACGCTGAACCCCGCTCAGCAAACAAAAAGCAGCAAAGCAACATTATCCACATCAGCTTTTCCTCAAGGATTTTCTGAGGAAACTCTTTGATCCCTTTATTGGACTTTTACATCTGAGCAACTTCAAAACCACAAAAAAAAAAGGCATCTATCTGTGATGTTTGGGATATGAAAAGCAGCATGGCTCATGCAGCTTACCTTGCTGCTATCTTTTCAACAATAAAACATTACTCACGCTAAAAGCAGCTTAGAGAAATTAAATCACCATGTGTCCTGACAGCTCAATAGATTTGTGTCTCCACACGGATACACAGGACGACACAATTAATCCACTGGTGTTCGGATTGCACCGAAGAAGTCTAAATCACAATAATTACTATCATATATGAGATTTGTTCAAAGCTTTAATGGAAAAAGGAGAAAATGGCCAAGTAATCAAGCACTGGTCTTTATGCATCATTATGTTTAAATAATTTGGCTTGTGATGAGCCGTTCTGCTTGTGTCGGTGGGATTTTTTAGCCCCGCTCCCTTAGAGACAGTCTCAGTGTCAGTGTTGCAGTCATTCTGGCTACAAGCATCCAGTCGCTGCGGTGGATTTACTGGCAACATGCTCCCCTCCCTGCCTGGCCAGCTCTTTAATTACCCTGGCCTATTGATCCTGCAGGGACACGGCCACTCTGGAGCTGGAGCTGAAGCTGGGCGTGCACCGGTTAATGACTGATTATTCCTTCACGGGCCCTTTGGGAACCAGCAGGCAGTGTGGGGCCCCGAAGGAACCTGAGAGCGTTGGGCCTTGTTCTGCAGAAATGTTTACACTTTCCACCAGCTCTCGCGTGCATCCAGCAGCTCAGTTTTATCACCCTGCAAAATGACCATGATCTTCATTGTATTTAATTGGAATTTTATGTGACTGACCAACAAAAAAAAATAGAGCTAATGTAAAGTGTTGAAAGTAGCCAAGAGACATACGGTAAGCCGCTGGGATCTACTGCTGAGGTGGAAGAATTGTTAAAAGAAAATCATAATAAGCACAGTTTCAAACCATAGATGTGTAGGAGAAGCTGTTGTGGTCAGATAACGTTGCAGTTTTGACGTACATGTAAAACAAGGAAAACAGCGAATCTGAAAACATCATCCCCACCGTGAAACGCAGCAGCAACAGCATCACGCTTTGCGGGAAATTTTCTTTAGGAAAACAGAACTGGTCAGAGTTGTTGGAAACATGGAGGACGATCTTGGAAGAACACCGACAGGAGATTTATCACCTGTGCAGAGGTTCGAACTCAGCCCTGAACATCCAGCCAGTGATGCAGTGGAATGGTTCAAATCAAAACGTATTTACGCATTTGATTGGCCCAGTCAAAGCCCAGACAGAAATTCTAATAAAAGTCTGTAGCAGGAGCTGAAAATGTTAGTCCATGGAATATTCTCCATTTAATTTGACTAAACCTGAGCTGTTCAAAGAAAAATCTGTAAAAACAAACATTGAGAAATAATCCAAAATACTTGCAGCAAAAGGGGATCAGCAAAGTTTTGAGGACTGATAAAAAAAATAAAAAATTTAAAAATTTAAAAAAATGCATCACAACTCTAGACTTCTTTGTGTTGGTCTATAACACAAAATCCCAATTAAATACATAGACGTTAGAAGCTGTAACCAGAAAATATTTGGCACAGTTCAAGGGTGTGAATGCTGTTGCAGCGTTCTTTAAAACAGCTTTTTGATTGGAGAGTCTAATAATTATCTATGATGCATAAGAAATATTATCGGTTTTAACCATTCAAGAGGAAAAAAAGGCGATTTATTCACCTTCGAACCTGTAACATCACACAATCCTTGTTAATGTAATAGTTTGTCCTTAAAAGGCAACTTAAAGTTTAATAAAATTGAGGACATTTGTTTTTTGTTTGTTTGTTTTTATTTTAAAGTTAAATACCGGCGACGGAATAATTGCTCCGGTTTAGCCTATAGTCGAGCCTCAGTTGACTCGCGCGCAAATTCCTTCTGCGTTTCTCCTTTGGGGAAAACAGGTGAGAGAAAAACACACTGAGGCTAATGATAACAGGCAGGCATGTGAAAAGAAGGAGAGGATGTGAGATAGCGAGGTGTGGATATAACAGTATAGACTCCAGTGAGGCCACAACGTTAATTCTTTCCTCTTATAATCACCTCACTTTGTATTAACGCTCTGACACCTCAGACTCTTCTCTCTCCTCTTTGTGGCACGGAGTTGCATAAACTCATCCTGGAAGCAGACAGAGGACTAATCATCAGCAGCACTTTTAATGCTCCGTGGTTTTAAAGTTCTTCATGTCAGGTTCTTGACATAACTGTTTCTATTGCGCTTGATGAGTCACTTTAGTCCAATACGTGAAAGAGTTGGAGTGTCACACTGAATGGACTAGCTGTGCTTTATTGAAAAAAAAAGAAAAAAGATGGATAGTTACAGCTACTTATGCTTCTAGAGGAAACCAGTTAAGAGCTTTTGCAGATGAAATAAAATGTGCTTTTTTTCTGTATTATGTGTTCTGATTGACAAATTAATCCCCTTTTTATTTATGGAAGACAAAACAACAATAATTTTAATCCTCCATCATCATTCACACTCACTAAACTTTTTCAAGGCTGCATCTTTGTACAGAAAATTAATGTAATAATGATGCATGAAGTCTTATTCGTCATATTGTAAACCTATGGGTTCCTTAAATCCTGCCATGTGCAGAAATAATGACATGGAGAAATTTGTTTGCACTTGAATCAAAAATTTTTTTTACTCCAGCAAAGCAAAGAGTGCCACCATGGGACTACCAAGTCTCCGTAGCAACCATTAGAAACTATCTACTGTATATCTCAGCCAGTTATTTGGGAGGCATGCACGAAAAGAAGAGAAGTGCGAAGTTCTGTGAGGATAAATGGGTCAGAACTTAAACTGAAACGAAAAGTTTTGACCCAGGTCATACAGTTCAAAGGGATTTCTACCAAATACCGGAAAAATAAATGCCATTTTTTACCTTGAAGACTTTATTAAATAAACTCTGTCATATTCTATCTGTCATTATTGTGGCATTTAGCAAATAGAAATATTTTTGCCAATTTTAACTGACTTAAAGCAAGGCGTTTGGACTGATTTAACTTGAGACAGTTAAAAAAATAAAGTGAATGTGTCTTTTTATTCTTTGTATGTAAACTTCTGGTTTCAACTATATAAGAACGTCTCTATGATGACATCTTTTCGCTTTTAAACCAGTTCTCATGTTCAGGCAAGTGAATTTTAACATCTTTTTTGTCTTTAAAATTGAATAATCCTCTTGCCTCTCCACCTGCTGTCTGTTTTTTCTTCGTGCCGTCTGAAAAAAAAATCTTTGAGAGTCATTTCATGTGATCCTGTTAAAATGTCTTATTAAAAATCTCATCATATCCCTGAAATACCTGCTTTGTTCTCATTAACGTTCCAAGATGTTGGGTTTTTTTTTTTGTTTTTTTTTGCCAAGGACTTAACATCATCAAATGAAGACACTTTCCTATCCTCCGTTTTATTTCTGCCTTAAGTCTGTGATGTTTCTTCAAGCTAACAGAGATTTGAATTCCCACTTCAGACATTAGCTGTGCTTTAAATTCCTCAGTCAGCTCTTCTTGCATATAAAGCGCTCTCACATGGGTATAGTTTCTAATCACAACAGATGTTAAAAAGGCTCAGTACCAGCAGCAAAAACAAAAAAAAAAAAAAGGAAACTGGGCAGCACTGTACAGTCAAGAAAAAAAACTCTTCCCTAAAGAAAAAAAGAGATTTGAAAGCCAGTCTTAAGAATATGCAGGGAAATAAGACATAAATAGAGCCACTAGAACAAGCTATCACTATTGAAGCGTTATTCTGGAAATATAATGCTGTTTGATTTATGCCTAATGGCATGCCTGAAGGATTATTTCTTGCTGTGTAAAGATACTGATCCTTTTACAAATCACACACCACCGACTTACTCTGCAAGACTGTAATGCGTTTTTATATGCAGCTACAGAATGGCAGCACATGGGTTTCTGAGCGTCGGCATCTCTTTTAATGATTTCTAGCCCTAACTCTGATCAATAACGCCCAATTTTCTGTGGAAAAAAAAGGAGTCGACCACAATCTGAGAGAACATAAACAGCATTTGACCTTCTGTAGGAGCTAAGATTAATGTGGTTTTTGGGCTCTGGGTTTTATTTTACTTTTGATCTTGGCTCAGTTCTTCTCCAAGTTTAAGTCTGCTGTAAGCCTGAGCAAACAGGAGTGCATAAAAGTAACTATACAATAAAATAAAAGCCTTGTAAAGTTTACTTCACTATAGTTTGCCGTTTACTAGACTACATCCACAATAAATTCACACTTGTTCACCCAATTCCATTCAGAGAGCTTGTTTGTTGGTTGATTAATCCATCATAACAACAACTCTTATGACTCAATTAAAGGCCATTGATCAGACCACATGAGTGTCTGTGAACATCTCAGCAGAACTGTGTCTTTGGACGAGTTCAGTTAATGCTTTCAAATTTAAAGACATTACAGGTGTCATGGTGTCGGGTGGCTACATCTTCTGTAAAATACTTTTAAAACTTTTTTGAATGCACACTGAGATCATGCTTAAATTTATTTAGTCATAAGTTGGATCAAGTTTTAATTTGCCATCTGAGTTGCACTGAAAATAAACATTATTGGTAGCATATGCAAATATTTTAACCTATATCTAACTCTTGATGCTATCTGAATTAAAGAAAATCCTCTTAATTTCTTTAATTTCATTCCCAGGCCCATGATTAAATGTCATCTGTGGAAACAACATATTCCAGATTTGCTGCAAAAAATAAATCCAAGCCATTTTTTCGGATGTAATAATATGCTAATTTTCCTCATCCACATCTACATTTGCAGTCTCCTCAGTTTGTGAAAAACTACTTCTGCTCGACTCATTTTGTAAGGTCCAAAGAGCAGAAGTTCCCAGGTCTCTCACTTGGTGAATGAGTTCAGAGATTATGTTATGTCACTGTCAGTTTTAGTCGACTCTTTGGTTGCTCATCTACAGGTTAGAAATCCTCCAGCTCATATTTGAGAGACTCGCTGCCTAAATGGAGAAATTCCCAACAAGAATAGCAATAATGAAGAGACAACATTTTTTTGTTCCCATAAACCTAAAGACAGTTGAACTGTGTTCTCTCTGGGAAGTTGATAAAATATTTGAATATTTAAAACCAACTTGTCGCTGGTATATTGGTATATTCAGAACTGACACTTAAATGCTAATGTAGCAAACGTTTCCTAAATAATTTGATCAAGAACAAGACGTAGCTCAACACAGCTCTCACTACGAAATATTTTTCTGTAGTGCATGAAGCCAGAGAGTTTGAACACTTAATAAGTTCAGAATTTTCATAGTTATAATTTTCAGCCATTGTTTATGTCTGGATTTACTGTGTGAAGTTAGTATCAGTTAGTGGCAATATCAGATTAATGTGAAGCAGTTAAACAGTCAATTAAGACATTTCCTGATCTATTTAGCTGGTTTCTATATTACCTTCACACTATTGTGTATATTTAATCTCATTGGCATTGGAACATAATGTCGAAAATAATGTTTTCACATTACCTTTGTAGGCTTTAGCACTGGAAGACTTTTCTTTTTAAAGCCAAACAATTTTACAGTATGAGCGCTGCTGCTAATGTGTGATGCTGCAACAAAATGTGCCTCAACATGCAGCAATTACCATGTAATAATACTTCTATTTACCTGGACATGGTGAATTAATGAGCTAATAACACCCAGCTACTTTCTCATGTATTTATCTCATGTATTTCATCTTACCCATTGGCGTCCCAGATAGGATGAAATTCACTTTAGAGCATTGATGTTTGATAGAAGAACATTAGACCAGATGGTGACTGTATGGAGAAGACCTGTTCACTGCACAGCAGGTTACCATAAACAAGAGCACTGATCCCAGTATACCTGCACTATTCAGAGTGACTTGCATCAAAAGTGATACTCCTACTTTAAAAATGTGACCGGACTTGATATTGCACAAAAAGCACGTCGGTTACGCAGGCCAACATCCTTTTTCAAATCCCCCTCCACCTCCTCAACAGCTGCACCATCCTGGAAATATAACAGACTGTACAATTTTAATGGTGACTTCAAAATCTAACTGGGCTTTTAAATATAACTATAGTAACTGTGCTTTTTCGATTTTGTTGCTCCTCTGCTATGCGTGTCTCAAAAGTAAAAGTAAAGCAGACGCAGCAGCCTGGTAGGACAGGAACATTTTGCAAACGCATGCATATGATGAATGTTCCCAGACATATCATCCATCTCAGCCTTCTACAGCTGTTTGCTGTATTACCCAAAAAACAGGCCCTACAAGATGGAGCATTCTGTAGAGGAAATACATCTCTGAGTCACACACCAAAAGAAATTAATAAAATTAATTGAAAACCCTTAATGATTAAAGTGAGGACATCCAGTGTTTTTAGTCAGACATTATGAGGAAAATGTTATTTTCATTTGTTAACAGTTTGTCACCAGTGGATTGTGTAGCAATGTGAATTATTTGATAAGCCGTGGTTTGCTGTGCTGTTAATTGTTGATTACAAGATATTGCTGCTCTGTTAATACAGTTTGTTTCTTGCCTGTTTTTGTGAATGAGTAATTAACGTGCGATTCCTCATTATTCTTAGTCGCAAACAACAATAGAGATTAAATAAATGGTTCTCTAATCTTTCTTTTCTTCTCTGTCTGCTGTTTTTGCTTCCTCTCTTCACCCTTTTTCTTCATTTTTTTTTCCCAACCCCACATAAAATATTCATCAAAACAATTTATCTGCTGTCAGTTCAGCTAACTAATTTCAGTGTTTATTCTCACAACTCCCTAAATATGGTAAGTGCTTCATTTAGAAGTGAGCGTATAGGGACTAAAACATTTGCTGAACTGAAAATTTGCAGGAAAACTTGTCAAGACATGCTAGACTGCATGAGTTGTGAAATCTATTTCCCACCCTCCACCCCCCAAAGAGATATCACTGTTTTATCCTTACTTCTTTAGTCATTTCACTTGTGTATATGTAGAAACCCTGAGCATAAGATTTTATGTGTAAATATGGAAAAAATACATCTAAATAGAGTGTTAAGTTTTTTTTTTCCCTTTAAATTAACACAATATATCAGATTTTGGTTTAGGAGAAAAGTGTGTGCGTGGTTGTTGGTCCTGTGTGTCTCTGTGTTGTCACAAAATAAAAATTGACTTAGGTGGTAACACTGAATCAGGCAGTTTGGTATCAGATTTTCTGTATTGGAGTCCCTGACAAAACTTCTCAGAGCTGTTGGACTCTGAAGCCTTTACATTTTCTGACATTCATGGCAAAAATAGTTTATCAAACTGGTGACAAGATTGGTGTAACTTTTAATTACACACCATTAACTGGAATAACTCTACATGTTGCTGAAAGCCTAATTATCAAGGAGTCCTATAAAAACTAGTTGAGGAAACACAAGTTGTTGGAAGTGTCAAGACTTTTTATAATTGCTCTCTTAACAGCATGTTGGAGCAGCAATTTGTTACAATCCTGCAGAAAATAAAGTTTGGGCAAAACATCCACCACTATCCAGTCCATAAAAGTAAATACTGCGGCCTTCTGTGAGTGAGTTAGGTGGGACAAAATCACAACATGCAGAAAAATGCCAGTGTAGACCATGAAACTGATGAAATGTAGTGACTTATTTTACCGCACAGAGCTCAGTGAGTTTTCAAGCATATCTACCTTATTCCTAGTGGTGCCGCTGTGTTAGATTGATTGTGTTAATAAGTTTGGGTAAGACAACAGCAGCAGCAGTAAAGAGTTTCTTTTTGGTAACTAAATGTACGTTGAAAGTTGTATTTTCAGCTAACTGGTTTGGGGCCCAGCTAAATATATATATATATATTTTTTTAATCTGTTTTGATTATCACACACACCGTGAAGCTTGGACTTGTCCAGACATGAAACAAACAACACAAGCACCTCAGTGTTATAACGGATTATTATTGTTTCTGGTGCGTGCGCTGAATTAAATCTGCTTCAGAGCGGACGTGTGTCCTTGTGTTGATGTTTCAGTGCTTAGTTTAGGTCTCTGTGTCTTCAAAACATATCTTACTCTATGAAGGCTATTTTTGATTTATCTTAATTGGATTTGTGTTAACCTCTACTATGAGGTGAACTCACCTTACTCCTCTGTTTAGGTTGGAAATATGTACTATAGTTCATTTTCTACTAAAAAGTTACTGGATTTATAAAGAACAAATACTTGCATCACCGCATAAATATTTTTTTTTATCTTGTAATTGATTTTTTTTTTGTTAAGCTTCCGGTGCCACTTCTGGCTGCACGTTTGCAGAGGACATTACATTTTTGGTCATCTTTTATCCAGTCCAAGAGGACTTTAATTTGACAATATACTTCCAACAAGCTACATTTTTGAATGTTCTGTGTTTGACTTAGTGTAATTATCTTATTTTTGTTTTATTTTTAAAATTTCCTGCTCTGTGCATTCCTGTCCTTCAGTGAGTCACACCGCCCTTTGGTGAAAGCAATCGACAGTAGGTGCAGATGGACGAAGGTTTAACAGTGCTGTCTGTCTGCAGCCTGAGGATTGATGTACAGCTTGACAGTGTGTGCAGATGACCTTACTGAGACTAAGTGGAAAGGCGTGGGACACCATATACGTCAGTGTTCAGTGACAGCTGTCAGCCCGTTGCGGTGTCACTGGAGGTTTACCGTCAAGCAGAAATAATGAAGAAATACAGCATTACTCACTTCACTGTTTTGCTGAACTTAGTTTTTCTATAAATTGTTGTACTCATTGTGCCACGTTTTTCCTCGTCACATTTAGTACAAAGACAAAGACATCGCCAGATTGGTTTCTCATCTGACAAAAAAATATAAATCATTAAAGAGTAAGACTGTGTAGTCTTTAATGACTGTAGTCTTTAATGACAATTTAATTTATTTTTAATAAATTAAATTGCTCGACTTTCTTTACTTGTGATTTGCTCTGGTATTTATAAGCTCTAACCTTTTCTTCTGGCTTAAAATTAGCATTTTCATGATTTACCTGTGTAACGAGTCTCTTCACCAGAATCAAGAGATCTTAAAGAATTGAGTTGGAAATCTAATTTTATCATGACCGCTTTTGCACCAGGTTTCAAAAACTTCAACAAAATCTTCCTGACCTGTGTTTAATGTGTAAAATTTCAAAATGAGTAATTTTCATCCTCAAATCTCTTGATATTTAAGCAGAGCTGGAAAGAGCAGCTTTCTTCCAGATAAAATTGCAATCTGCAGCATTTCCTTTCCCTTAATTTTTCAAATTGTAAACACAACACATTGCATATGAAATAACAGCAGACTGCTCTCCAGTAGCAGTCAGTCTTTTCCAATTAAAAGAAACCTCTCTTGTTGGAGAGCATATGTGAACATCAATTACCCATTTTTGGCACAGATTTTCAAATTGACTTAACTTTGACCTATTCTTTACACTCATCCATCTCACCAAGGCAAAGTTTCACCATAACACAAATTAACACTTGTCTTGTCAGCTGTTTCTCCCCCTTGAGTCATGGATCTTTGCAGGTCCTCCAGTTGCCATGGGCATCATGGCTTCTTCTTTGAGTAATGATCTCTGGCCTGTCAGTCACTGGGGGGACTTTGCTGGATGGCTTTGCAGCCGTACCATGGGTTAACAGTGCTCAGACCTATCGGGTGAGCATAGATTGTGCCTCGGATAATCCGACAATCTCATGGTTTTGCTTGATCAATCCTACTGATCCTTTAGAATCTTGCTTGATCAATCCTACTGATCCTTTAGAATCTAATATTTTTATTCCTCAAAACTTTGTTGCTCAAATATTTACTTATTTAAAAAATAAAGTATGGAAAAGTTAAACGGGTGTGGACTTTTGCAGAGCACTATTTCTGAATAATTAGAAGGGAGATCAGAAAATGAACTCTAACAAAAGAAGAAAGTAGATTTCACTAAGCTGCTGTTTATAAAGTGCCTTGTGGAACACAATCCACTGTACAAGGCAGGTATTTTTACAAGTCTCCTGTGAAACAAGGATCCTGAACAAAAGTTACAAGCAGCATCATCTTCTGAGTCATTTTTCACCTTCTTTTCATTCTAAAGATAGTTAATTCGTGATTTAATCCGTAGTGTCTGCTGCTAACCACGGCTGCCAAGCAGTAATAGCACGGAAAGCTATCAGCTGGGGACCATTAGTTCTGATGATTGCTCTGCACGAATACGTCGCAGCGAAGGAATATGGAGCTATTTTATACGACCAATAACGCCCTGTGGTGCTAATGCTGCTCGTCTGTGATGTTCTCATATACCAAAATGATCACAACATGATGCAAACTGCAAGCAAATTAAAAAATTGCTTCTTGTAATTGAGGAAGGTATAACATCTCCGTTTGCGCAAAGTGCCTACATTTCGCTAAGTGTTTTGGAAGACTTAACAGCAGTGTGACTTAGATTTTTACGTCTTTCATATTTTTCAATCAAGCTTATAGCCCTCGTAAAGCTAGCTTTCCGTATGCAATGGTGTTTTCCTTCTGCTGTTTAGTGTTGTTTTTATTTGTTCCTTGTATTTTAATGATCTATATATAGTTACACAGTCTTCCAGTGCTCACTCTGTCTAAAGTGTGTGTACCCCCTCCTTGTTTCAGGGCTGTCTTCTGTAGCTGTTATGATTAATGATAGTAAAGTCTCATTTGTGCTCTCAATGCAGAACAGGTATACTTGTTGCTTTTTCAATGAACTGCCATTCTGCCTATGGAAAGCTGCAAGTCACTGAAGCAAAGTGTGTTTCTGTCTCTCTGGAAGAAACTGTGACTTTTAGCAGTAAAACTGCTACCATCTATAACCTGTGAGGATTAGTGAAAACAGAAATCATCTCTTTATTTTTAATGTCGAATTCCATCAAAGTTGTCAGTGTCACGATCCCCTGGATTTTGGTTGTCTTTTGTGCTGGTATTTTGACAATTTCCTTATTGTTTATGTTTGTTAGGTCTTGTCATATTTCAATTCACTTCTCTTTGTGATTTATTGCTAGATTGGTGTTGCCATGTAGGGTTAATTCCTTTGTGTTTCGATTCTAAGTTCATTTTTGTGTTGTTTTGTGCATTTGGATTTAGTTCTCTTAAAGCAGTCTTATTCTTTTCTCCTTGGTTTGTAGTTTTTTGAGTGTTAGTTCACCTTGTGTTGATTAGTTTCTCTCTTAGTTTCCTTGCTTGTACTCTGCCAGCTGTTCCTCATTGCCTCTGATTAGCTCATTTAGTTCCTTCCAAACTGTCTCAGTATTTAAGTTTTTTTGATTTTCAATGGGTTTTCTGTACATGACCTTCCCCAATTCACTCATGCCAGTTCCATCTCCTGATTCTTTTGTGCCATTTTATTATTTTTTATATTTGTATTATTATAAAACCTCCACTTTATCTTTCTGCCTCTGGTTCTGTGAACATTTGGTTCCAACTAAACACTGAACAATGACCTATCGCACCCTTGCAACATAAGGGTGCAATAGCTCAGTCAAGCTATAGAGAGACATAAAAACTAATGTCTTTGTGTTTCAATTTCTTATTGTTTAATTATGAACACTGATCTTAACTGAGACGAGTGAGGGTTCAGCGCTGTAGATGTTGTTCCAGCTTCTTACGTGACTTCCTGAATGAGGCTCTCTTGGAAGTCCTGTTGGAGGAGCTTTGTTTCTAATCCTGAGAAAGTTAATCTCTGTTCCATGTTTTCTTCATTTGTAGACCAAGTCTCTGGAATTCAAAAGCATCAGACTCTGTGCAATTAAATAAATTATTAAGGGCTTAACCAAGGTGCAAGCTTTTTCATGTTGTAAATTTTGGTCACATATTGGCACTGGAATAAGTCACACTCCATGATCTATTGCGTCAGTATGTTCAGGTTAGTCAGATCTGCCATAAATTTAAGTCTACTAATGAATGAACTGCAGAAGCTGAAAAAAGGAAGACTGAACTAACACCCATTATTAATTTAAAGATGACTGAAGATTTTCTTTCATGCCTAAGAAAGTTGTCTCAGACAGAAAATAATTGTACATTGTGAACCATAATTTAGAAGTGGCTTTCTCATCTGTTGGGGAAAATGTTAGTTGCTTTTTTAAATCTTTTTGATGCCAGGCAGGTTGTTAAAGTGATTTCTTGAATCACTTAAAGGTTTGGTAGTAACCATCCCCAGGTGCAATATGTGGCATTATAAATATAATTTCTATTCTATTTGTCTGGAAATATATTTTTTTCATAATTTGAAACATTCAAGCATAACAAAAAGAAAAAATAGGAAAAATCTGCAAGGGGACATTTTTAAAAAATATACATCACCACTGGCTTTGAGGTAGTTTTGCAGGTTCCATTTCCAAGCTCATCTTTGTCTTTTTGTCCATAATCAGCGTGCTTTCTTGATAGCAGTCAGTCATGCCTCTCCTCTTTAATAACAATAAATCTGTGCATCATCTACGGGCCACCCTTGTATTCATTAAAAAACAGAAATCTGAGACTGAACAATGAAAAAGTGGCTTTTTCATGATCTAGAAGGGTTTAGAAACGTCTAGATTAATTCTGCAGCTGAAGATGGCAATCTGGATTGGCAATAAAACAACTTTGTTCAAGTTGGGTTTTTTTTATCACTGAAAAATCTCCATTTAAATCCTCCAGATATTTTGGAAAACTGCTTCTGCAGGTCTCTTCCTCACTGTATAGACTGTAGAAAATCCATCTGACAGCTCTGTTTACCTCTGGGCCTGCATTCCTGGCGCAACATTGCCAGCCTTTGGCAACCTTCAGTTTGTGTGTGACCTTTCTTTTTTTCAGTTCTTATTTGTTTTTACCAAAAATAGGACTCTAAACATTAGGCAAGAGGTTAAAAATGCTCTGCACATTGAACATGCATGCAAAGTGATCTGCAGTTGAAGCTAATATATTTGTTAGTCATAAATAGGAGGGCTGTGCAGATTTATTTTATAAAAAGTTTCAACAGTAGCTCAGTTCTCACTCTTGTTGCTTTGACAAGGATTTGATTACACATACTGACTGAATCAATATTTATATGCTTTGAAACATAACTACAGCCATATAGGCTTTATTCCCATTATGCTAAGTTTTGACTTAAACGTTTACAGTTTAGGTCAACATATCAGACACACATCTAAAGAGAAAGGTCTCCGTGGAATACCAGGTATTATCCTCAGAGAACTTAATGCGCTCCTCTTTTCCCATGTTTGTTCAGCTGTCGCTGTTTGAGAAGCAGAGTGAATCTTGGACATTTTAGCCTCTCCTTCACAAAGGCAACACAAAGACACACAACACAGCATTAAAACAAGAATCAAAAGTAAAAAGGCAGGGTAAGAAATGAACCATTGAACATTTGTTTCTTGAGATGAAAGGGGAAGCGAAGCAGGTGCAGCAGATTCAGACCGTTTTGGTGTGAAGAAGAGGAGCTAACCACATGCTATGACGCGATAATTATTCCTAAAGTAGTTACCACTGTTACTGATCCACTACCATAAAGACAGCCGAGGGCACTCTGAGAAATGTTGCAGGCCTGTGCGGTGCTCATAGAAGGGAGCAGGTTTCATGGCGTCTCCTCCTCTTCACAGGAACATTTCCTTTCCAGACAAAGCACAACTGACAAGTGGTTCAGTTTTATTGGCAACCTTGCGGTGCCCGGTCTGCCCAGGGGTATTCCATCAATGCCTCCCATGGAGACACCGAGCCCAGCAGAACAACGGCCGTGTTTAGCCGCGATTCCATGCATCACTCTCTGATTGGCTGGCGAGGAGGCTGAGGTGAGCTCACAAAGCTCCACCGTAGAGCGGCGTGGGCGCAGGATGGGCTGTGGATGGGGAAGGAGGGGAGGGGATTGATGTTTGGAGTTGGCATAATTAGGCTGTTGGGAGCCATGGTGATAATGGCCATGCTCAGAGCGAGGGAGCTCGGGGGAAAACACTTTAATTGAGATATGGAAGACGTAGCTCCAAGGGTGCTTCACAAGAAAAGAAATGCCAGCAACAAATGCTTGCTCAGTGTAAACACCAAACAATGACACAGGAACCCGTGTTCATAGTACACACTGTGTAATTAGTGACAAACAACAAAATCCAACTCTATTAATGTTTCAATGGGCGACGGAGGCAGAGAACAGGATTAATCAGGGCTTGTTTACATAAACATTTGCCTTCCTTCTCAATCAGAATGACTTCTGCAAATTGTACGACAGCAAATCTGTTTTAAATGATGCCAGCAACATCTGAACCGGTGCGAAAAGGTGACCCAATCGGGGCTGGCATGTCGTTGCAGAAGTCGTGGCGGCAGGTCAGACGAAGCACAAAGGACGATGCGTATACCTGCCATTCGTTATGCCACAGATGGGCTCTGTGACAATGAGCCGTGACATCATTAAGCCACCATAGGCAGGTATCATCAGCAGGTGCAGGCATTTAAAATGCATTCAAATCAAACCGTGTTGCAAATTCTAATGACAAATATTTGCCTGTTTAGTTTGAGATTTTTGCATTTGTCTTCGGGCCGAGTGAGAAGAATCATTATCGTGCTGCTGCTTAGCATTTTCTGCAACTGTTGTTTTGACTGAATTTGCATACAAATATTGTCTTGTCCTGCCTCGGCACAGTTTTTGCTAATCAAAGCCTAATATCGCCTGATTCCTGAAGTAAATGTTTGTGAGTCTGGTGTAATCCAGCTGACTTCATTTGGGCATCAAAACACAGCAGACAAATACAGCCGTATGGACAGACTGACATGAATTTAGATGGCTGGCGCACGTGTCGTTCTGAACACAGACACAGCTTCACTCACAGGTGTGTCTCAGTAAACTTCATTATCAAGGTCTTGATTTCAAAAAGTGAAACTCTGGAATAGATTAATTACACAAGGAGTTATATTTCAAGTGTCTATTCTGTTAAATTTGAGCTTAATGGTTTGTAACTAATTAAAACCCAAAATTTATTTTCTCAGAAAATGTGAATATTACAAGACAAAAGCATTCTTCACACTTGGTCTGCATAAGGTTTTTCTGTTTGCCGAACAGTTTGTGTGCTGAGTTTGTTCAGTGATCCTTTTGCATGAATTATTCAGCTTATGACTCTTCGGAAGTGTCAACTCTACAATGGCAAGCGTATCATTTCTGACAGCATCAGAAATGATTGTTAGCTACTTTTCCTCTGCTTAGTAATACCTCTATTACAAAGTTGTGACTTTCTTCAAAAACCTACTGCATTCAATCCAATGTCTGTCTTCTAAAATTTAGTATGAGATTTAAATCCAAGAAGGCGAGTCACACCTTCCTAACAGCAAGGAGCACAAAGTTCTCCTATGACGTGGTCACAGTAATAATATTAAGATTATTGCTTCTAATATCAGTCTTTTACACAGTCATACGTTAAAAATTATTTAGAAAACAATTCAATTTAATAGAATAGATGTAAATGTATGTATATAACATGCAATATGTTGATAATTAATAATATTCATAATTATGAGTTGGTCCATCAGTTGATTTTTTTTTGTTTTATGGATTTCTGCCATGACTCTTTAATGCAGAAAATCTACTTTGGTTCTTGGGATTTTGGGGTGGAAAGCAAAATTTATTAATCACAACTGTCAGTAGAATAGTAATTTTCTGAAATGCTGTTGATTTTACAACAGATCTAACATGTACAGCTTCTAAAAGCTTCACTTATGTCTCACCAGTCAGAATATTTTTTCAAATTCTAAAGAAGTTTGAAAAAATGTGAGATGGGAACTCCTTTTGGTAAGCAATGGACTTGACCTTGAAGTCCAACATGAAGGATATTTTTTGCCTAATAACTGTTGATTTATGAACACTGACCTTAGCTAAGGGAATTGAGTCCAGTCGTGCTTTGGAAAGTTGTTCTTGGTTATTTTAATGGACTGTTGATGGACTCTTCAGGTCATTTAGGTTAGCTAGCACATAAAGGAAAGATTCACCATTGTTCCAAGGATCCTATAGTTGCAGATCACAGTGGTTTCCATGGAGAGCCATAGTGACCTAACTTGCTAGCTACTGACGATCTGCCTGTCTGTGTTGCTTCAGTGCGATACAGAATAATCAAATTACCAGAGTAGTCTTTTTTCTTTCTGTTTATCTTTCTTTTACACTCTGAACACCTCTAATGTGAGTATTAAACTTGCAATCACAAGTTCCCCCCTATTCTCCGCCTTCGTGTCTTTCACACACACGTGCACACCCACTTACCCTCACTTTGATTGGAGTCACTTTGGTTCCAGACTTTGTTATTTCATCGACCAAACAGGAACGTCAATAGCTTTCAAATACAGTGACCTGTCTGAAGAGGAGCTGTGGAGCATGAACGGCGGCACCTCAAAAGATTTCCTGCTAATTCGCTCCTTCCCTGGGTAGCCAAGGCGCTCTGCTATTATTTCCAGTGCTTTGCCTTTGGCGATTTCTCTCTGTTCGGAGGTTAGAGGGCTTTGTCACAACATGAATGCAGAGCCACCAAGACACCTTGCAGTCAAGGTAGAAATGTTTCCATGGTACCTGAGCTCAAGGTCATCTGGACAACAATATAAAATTAGCTCTCCGGGGAGTGAACCTCTCCGACACTGCCGTGCACGAGTCCCATTTCGCCACCGGTGCTCTTTCACATGTCTGCCCCTGCATCCACATGCACAAATGGTGCTGGCTGGATAGAGTTTTATTTCTTTAAAGGTGCTCCGGTGGGATCTGGCTGAGCAGAAGGGCTGGCACCTGCAGGGATGAGAACAGAAGAGAGCCGGTGACGAACGGAGTAGTCTGAAGCTTGAAGGAGAGTGGAGCAACTTTGCTGCGGTGACTGCAGGTCACTCCCAGGTTGGGTCTAAGGGCCCCTCATGGCCCAACCCACTGCTGCTGGTCAGATGGCCTGCTCCGCTTTAAGGCAACAGAGCCAGAAGCACACTTTTACATTGTCTTTACTCTGTCTTTGTCAAAGTCTCTCAATGACTTTCCAAAAATAGGCAAATGGGAATCTAACATAGGGGTGCCAAAGTGGGAAAAAGGGTGAAATAAAAGCCAGTCGTGAGTGCAGAGGTGGAAAAAAGTAGCATATGTTGTTTTAATGCTGTCATTATGGTTCTCCCTCTTTTCTTTCCCACTGTCCTAAGATGGTTTAATTCCATTCAAAATGAGAGAGCAGACTGACTTCATGTGGGCGGTGAAAGGAAATGTTTACCTATGTGCTCAACAGCCGCATCTGTGACCCACATTGTGGCCGAGGATGCAGAGAAACCAACAAAAAAAGATAAGCGGCGGCGTTTTAAAAACAAAATAATCAATGCCGTGTCTCAAACTGTGCTTTTTTAACAGCACATCTGAGACTCCTTATGTGTTGCGATACTCTTGCCTGGCAGGCAGCGTTTATCTCGATGTGACAGGCCACTGTTTGAGATGGAGACATTATCCGTGCCCCCCCCAACCCACCACCACTCCCTCCTGTGCCTCAAGACCCCTCGTCCCCCCCATCAGTACCATATCCACGGAGTACAAGGCTGATAATTGTTGGGATTCCCAGCAGGCAATAGTGGTGGTTTAATCTAGTCGTGGGTGTAATCCTTGTGTGCTATCTGGAGCCAAAAGGCCTGTGCTGTATGCATAGCATCCCTGAGATTTCACAAGGAACAGCAGGAGGGAAAAATGGCTTTTTAGTAAGACCTGAAAGAGAATCCACAGTGTGGCACATCAACAAGATGGAAAAACAAAGAAACCAGGTCATAAAAATTCAAAAAGTGAGGTAATTTTTAGAATTACGTGGACATAAAAGAAATGTAAGTACTTCTGCTATGCTAAGTTATTCTTGCAAATAAATACCTCAGGAAGTAAATTAGTTATTGGTTGAGTTAAAAGTGATAAAATGAAGTCATTGCAAAATGACTGGACATTTGCATGTATGTCTGATAACAACCTATCTGCAATTCATCGGGACATTACAGAGGTTTAAAAATCTTACGGAAGGAGGCGAGAGATATAAAATTAACTTCTTTGAGCTTTACATCATGTTATAATTATATGTCCTCGTCAAAGGACATACCTGGGGTGTTGTTGTGATTCTTTCATGTATCTTTGAGGATCCTTGAATCTCCCTGGCAGCCATTTGGGGATGTCTAAATGCTTGCTATCACAAATTGCCACCTTTTTTGACACAGCCCCTAGTTGGAGCTCCAATCCTCAGTCGAGCTTCTGCCCCACAGAGCAACCCTCCTACACAACTCCTGTATGTCCAGCTTTAGTATGATTAGCCTATGCTCTTTAGTATTTTTGACATTTTTATGTCAGATATTTTTTAATAAATCCTACTCAAGCTGCTGTGTCCACAGAACCAGATAAAATTGACACCAGCTGTTATGTAAAAACCCAATCTAAAGATTTTTTTTTTCTAAGACTTACACATACGTATTCTGAAATAGCAGGTTTCAATTATTACTGGTGATAGTTTCAGAGAACCACAGTTAGAAGTCTGAACCACCCCCTTTCCTCTGTATCCCAGCAGAGTTGGAGTTAAGCCCCCTGCAGGCTTTGCCCTGAGGGCTACATAAACATTGCCGCTGGTGTGCTCAATGTGAATGGTCTTGAGCATAAGTACATAATAAATACTTGTTAGAATCAGTTCGCTTTTTAGTTCTTTTAGTTTTCTTTTTTTTTTCCACTAATCTATACAAAACATTTTGCATTTTCTCTGTGTGGGATTTGCATTGCAGTGACTCCACCTCCTCCAGTGTGGATAAATTGAATGTTGGCATGGAAATCACACATGCTTCACTTGGATCCACATGCAAACACAATCACCTCCATCAGCATAGCTTGTTTCCTTCTGCAGTCAAATCGTATTAGTGTTAACAAGCGCGAGAGAGCACATTTCCACTTCCCCTATCTGAGTACTGCAACAGCACCACTCCAGCTTTTTTTTTTTTTTTTTTTCATTCTCCTTACCGTTAAAATTTGTTACGAACAAGTTTCTTGTTGACCTTCAAATCTTGTGCGGAGACCCTGCACCATCGCCGTGGCAGTGTGGGGCAGGCATTAGTTGGACTCCTTCCTGGATCCGGCTCTTCTAATGAGGGATATCAGCACTTTGGCACAGCTTCCTGGCAGCGTGCATAAAAATGGATGGGGATGGTGAGCAGCTCTTCAGAACTATCCGACAGCCTTAGTCCAAGAAAATGGTCCCCAAAGGGATCATGTTGCATTATCAGATTTTTAAAATATGCCCATTATTTTCACAGTTATATTTAATCCAAATGCACCTTTGGGATTCAGTTTATTTGTAGATAATAGGAGCCCCACGGCATACAGGGAGGTATGGTATGGTGAAGGAATAATTTTCTCTTTTTCACCTTCTCAAAACAGCGATGATGTCTGATTTCACCGTTCACCCCTAAATGTTAAGAAAGAGCATACAAACATACAAAATGATAATACATCCGTGGGGGATATTTCCAGGGATGCTGTAAGGTCATTATCTTGTCACATATAAAGACGACAGCAGAGGGTGGTGTTTGTGAGTGTGTGTCCATATTCCCCTGGCTGTTCGTCAGCCAGACTCCCCTGTGACCCATAACGAGAGAGAGGGCTGGAGCCGCACACCTTGGTGAGCCGCATTGATTGTCTCCCCTGCACCTTCTGTCGAGAGGTCTCATTCTGTCTGTCACACTCCCACACAGGTGAGGCACGCACATGCAAGCCCAATCCATCTATACATAGATGCACACAGTCTTGCGCACACCTTACTTAAACGACAAATGCCAGCCTTCAGGGAGCTGCGGCTTGACATCCAGCTCACCAGGTGCTCAATTAAACTAGGAAAGCACAGCGCTTATGCCTTAATGGGGGAGTTTGGGATTTTTTTTTTTTAAAGCGAAAAAACAACAGATTTACTTTGAGGAAAATGTAAAGAAACTTGTTTTGGTTGGTTATTATTAGGGATGCACAGATATGGAAATTTGTCCCGACATCAGTATCTGGTTTTATTCATCAGATCAATATCAATATGTTAAAAAATGACTATTACCGATATTAGTGCTGATATTTTGTGCATCCCTAGACTCCTGTTTATTTCCTCCTACATGTTTCTACATTTGTAAGGTTGGTGGGTTGATCAACAGAGTTAATCTGTTTCTGTCATTGATTTTTGTTGGTGTAATTTTTTTTTTTTTTGGGTGGGGGATTGTCTGGTTAAATCTTAAAGAAGCATATTGGCAATTTAATTATTATTCATTTCATCTAGACAGGCATCCAATCAGGTGGACCACAACATGAGTAGCCTGTAGCATTTACATCCGATGACAAAAATATGTTTTAAAACAGTAAAAACAAAGTTAAATATCTGAAAAAAACAACAACAACAAAAAACCCCTTTACATTTATTTATAATATTGCTACTTTGGATGCATCAAACATACCCTCCCCTGAAAAAGGGGTTTGGTTGAAAAAGTCAGAGAACCAACAAATTATAAAGGAGACTCCAAGAAAGTTATGTACTGAAGGCGAACTTCTGAACTGTCCCTGTAAACCACTAAGACTATGTCACTGGGGACGGATGTCCACTCTCTGACCTCTGTGACTTGGGGACGTTCTCACCAGAACTTTCTGGTGCCCAATCTTTGTCAGCGCTGCCCCAAGAGGCTGTAAAACACTGCGACTTTACTGGTCTGTGCCACTCAACGGTGGAGCATAATACCTCACCTTGTTAAACTGGAAAGAATGGAGATGATGGGGAGTTTACCATCCATTTCCCTCTCTCTCATTTCATTGGTCATGGATCTGTGCATATGCATAGAGAAGCACTCTCTGCGAATGACAACCGAATCACTGAGAAGATATATATATTTCTTTATTAAATCCTCATTTTGCTATTAAGCTTTCTTATAGCTTTCAGTCGGTAACAGTGCTGCCTTACAAATTAAGCTTTTGTGGCTTCGTAATTCCAAAGCGTGTCAGGCTGAATAACTATGAAATGCACACTGATCTCTTTCTCTGGTACTCTAATTTCGTGTATGTGATTTGAATTTGCCTGACGTAGGCATGGAAAGGAAGGAAATTAACACCTTTCTGAACCAGTATATGGAGGTAAAACATAAACATGTGCCTGCAAATCCAAATACTTGTGGGGGGAGAAGTGTTAATTGACCAACCTGCAGGGCGATTATTGTCGGTTGACCTCCCAACCAAAATGTGTTTTTGATTATCATGCTCCAGAAGGTCTGCCGTCAATAAAGCCGCGTTTAAGATGTTTGGATGGCATCTTTTTTCCTCCACAGGGAACTGTTCTCAGTCAGGTGAAAATGTAATGTGAAAAAACTGCATATTTGTTAACACTTTTCAGTTTTTGATTACCAAATTCTAATTATACATGACCCTGGGAATGAGAAAGAAATCATTATCCCCACTGTGGCGGATGTCTTCCAGACTCAAATATGCAAAACGTCTTCCTGACTCTGGACTGAATGTGAATTTTTCACAAGTCTGTGTAAATGTCCAAGCTACAAAGTCATAAAAGAGAGTGAGATATGACTCAATCAAGATATAATAGGAATTTATGTTTAAACTTTTTGCTCATCAGTGGAGAGACAGGAAGAAGCTGAGGAGTGTGAGATGAAGACATCGCCTGCAGAGAGAGTGTCTGTGTGGGGTAGTGAGGTTACAGTATGTTTGACCCGCAGATTTTTATCCACACGCCCAGTCCCCGGGGATAAACACAGCAGAGACAGCGCTCTAATAGTGTTTCACTTTTATCAATAATCACAAATGTGCACTTTGTGTCTGTTTGCTTCCCATTGACCTTCTGTGGAGGTGAGCTGGGTGTCCAAGCCTCCAGTCGTAAAAGTTCCATCATGACAATAACATGTAAACGATTAACACCTCCAGAGCTTTTTCTCATTTGACGCGCAACAATCACAAACTTCAACACCGTCAGATTGGATTTAGGGCAAGATTAATTGTATTGTGTTTTGTTGGTTGATATTAAAATGCAGGGACGCACGAAATAGCCAAAACCACAAACTTATGTACACTTTACTGGGATTTTACGTGATAAATCAACACAATGTTGTGCATCATTATGAAGTGGAAGAAAAATTGGCGTTCTACATGTTTTATAAATAAAAATCTGGTATGCGTTAATAGGACTACTTTTGGTTGTAAATGTGGCTGCCATACAGACTGAAATGTTCATCCATTCTTCCAAAATACCTCAAGCTGAGTTAGATTACATGGAGTGTTTTGTGACCATTATTCTGAGTGATTGAAGGTCTGTACTTTGACTAGGCCATCCTGTCACATGAATATGTTTTGATTTACACTATTCCACAAGTTCTGGATGAGTCTTCACTCCAGTCTTACATCTTTTTCAGCCTCCAGCCAGGTTTCTTAACCGAGTGTTGAATATGTAGCTACATTTACCTTTTAATCCTCTTTGACTATTTTTTTTTTTCTGTTCCAGTAAAGAAAATCATCTACACAGCATGATGCTGCCTCCTCCCTGAACCATGGTGGGGACAGTGTGCTCAACTTACACTAATAGCAGATGTGTTGACAGATTCTCCCGTCTGAGCTGTGGATCTCTTCTCCAGAAGTAACCACTGTCTGGGGTGAGTGGAGCTCAATGACTTTATCGTGTAGCTTGAAGCTAATGTTTTGGATGTAAAAGCATGCTTCTTGAATTTGATTTGCTGACTTGCATTTTCTGCAGCCAGTTTAATCAGGGATAAATGTTAGCTGTGTTGTTCCACTGGCCGGTAAAACCTGTTCAAAATTCTACTCAAGTTGACAAAGGAAAGGGCTAAACTCTTGTTTTTGTGCAAAATCTTTGCCGTGAACGCCAGGTGGTTTGTTACCTTCTTATACTCAATTTAATATTCTTCATTCACTCATTTTTTGATTCTCATTCGTCATTTTATACAAATTCATAGTAGATAAAACCTTAACCAGTATGCTTTTAATTGATGGCTTTAGAATCCCGAAGAACAAAACCACACTTCTTCTTCCATGTGCTCACCCACTGGAATCCCCCGTTTGCCTTCAAAAGCACAAGTCACATCAAAACCAAAGACAAACATCAAGTGGTGCAATAAATTAGAAATTTATTTTTCCCCATATCTAAAACCCTTTGAATTCTCCAGGTCCCTGAAGTAATTAGAGTCTCAGGCGAGTGGGGCTCACAGGGGCACCCACACTCCCTCTGCTCAAATAGAGGGAATGCCCTTACGCCTGGCTATAAGTAAATGGTGTCCCAGACCTTTTCCGTCAATTACCCCCCTCACAATTCAAATTTACACTATCAGCTACTCACTGGAGCAAAAAATGTACTGTCCTGCCTTTGCCCTTAAGGCTTCTCAGCAACTCGGCAAAATAAATAAAAAAATATGGTCGTATCTTGTAGAATCAAACTCGGTTTCCAGATTCCTACAAGCAATGCTGTCACCGCGCAACAATGATGAACCATTTGTACTCTAAATGTGTGTGATCTGTCCAAACACGGCGTCTGACTAGGATGGCCACAGGGCCGGTGTTATCAGCCGAGCAGAAGGCGGGTGTTTAACAGGACCTCAGATAGCCTGCCCTCACCTGGCCTAAGGCGCAGCATCAAACTCCTCTTTCAAAGACAGTCAACTTGAGCAGGCTGCTTTGGGTTAATGGCGCCAAAGGTAAGGGTCAGGACTCCTATTACGGGCTAGCGCCTTATCAAACTCGGGCCTGTCAGCTGTCAATCACATGACTTACTCCCTATCCATCTGACCAATCTTTCTAGCAGTAGTTGCACGTGTCCACAAGGGCACCTTGTATCTGTTAGGTGCAAGTTTGAAGCCTTTTTCACACTTTTAGCAAAATTATACACATGCAATCATGCAGTGGAAGGTTAGAAGTTGTCAAAGTTGTTTTTTGAAGCACTGATCTTGCAAAACCTCATGAAGTTTTTCATATTATGATTGACCAACACAAAATAGTACACAATTATGAAGTTTAAGTTTTTTATTTATTTATTTATTTTTTCAAATAAAACTCAAAAAAGGTGCTTGAAGCAGATTTATTCAACCTCCTTAAATCTGATATTCCTAAATGAAATAAATGTGACTGTTGTCAGAAGTCACCTATTTTAGTGGTTGAAGTTCTGTGAAGCACTTAGTCGTTTGTTGGAGAACATCAGAGAACAAGCAACATCACAAAAACCAAAGAACACAGCAGACAGATGAAGGATGAAGTTGTGGAGAAACAGGACAAATTGGAAAAAGATCAAGAGGTGTGACTACTTCTGTAAGGCACTGCATATCCAGCCCTCAGCCTCTTCACCTCCGCCTTTATTCCCTTGTTTCTTCTCAAATCAGCCTTTTATTGACTCATTGCTGTTTCTTTTTGGTCTCTTACACCCCATGGCGTCTTATCATCCCCGACTGGTTTTCTCCTTAAAAGAAAAAGCTCAATGCATACTTGAGTGGACCAAGAGCAAATTTGCTGTTTTCCGCCTCGTTCATTCATCCTCCGATTTCCAAGCCCACCTCTCAGTCCTTCAGCTTCTTTGTTCTTGTTTCCAATTCTTTCTCGGCCTCATCTGTCTTTTCTTCTTCTGCCTCTCTTTTTTTGCTCCTGCCAGCAGACTGATTTCTTTTTATCCAGGAGCGCAGCAGATTAACAGATATTGTATCATGGCCAAGACAGGCAAAGCCCCTCTCTGTCCCTGACATCTAATTAATGGTAATCCTTTAATCTGCTGCTTGTAGTGCAGACCCCTTGGTCGCCGTCCCATTTGCAGCAGCAGGAGTGTGTGCGATGAAGGGAAGGAGATAGAGAGAGCAGGTTTGCTCACTCAGCAGGTCGAACAGGGCTGGTTTGGACAAAGACGCATGGAGCACAGCGAGAGATAATGTCTTTTTCATTTTTAGGGATTACACATATTTCACTTCTATTGTTTAACAGAGTCTGCCTACTAGCTGCTAATGTACAAAACGAGAAAGGTGAGATCGTTTGCATTAAATGCTGTCTTCATTATAGTGGAGTTGATAATTAAGGCCCATATTGTTTGCTCACATTGTACCGGTGCACGCAAACATACGTATACCCGTTCTGGGCTGACATCTGTATTTGTTGTGTCAGGGCTGCAGTGTAGACACAAATCTAATTAACAACAAGAGAGAGGGGAGCAAATCCTGTCCCGTTAATTAACTTCATTAATAGAAATAAAAAATCACCTTCATACCGTCTTCTTTTGTTGAGCAATAAAACAGGCGATTAAAACCTCGTCTCATCTTAAAGCCTCATCAAAAACAACTTGCAGCTTTTCTCTCTCTGTCTCTCTTTCTCTCTCTCTCTCTCCCTCTGATGGTGACTCCACAGATGGTGCTTGGAAGTCATCTCATGAATCTGAGTTGTTGCAGGGCTGATGTCTTGGTGTCTTTTACCCTAAGAGACACTGGAGCCTCTAGCAGCCTACTTCCTTTGACAAACTTATGTAATATTGCACTGCAGAGGGCACAAACAAACAAAACAGTTTCTTACCATCATAAAAACAGACACTTGTTCCGTTTGCATTGCATTTCAACAAGGGTGGGCCGTTTTAGGACTCGGCAGGGTTCAGATTCCACACATCCATCAATAGCATGAGTCGGTAATTAATTTGTGGCTTTTACTTTTTCTGTTTGAGCTGTTCTTCAGTTCTTCAGTAGAAACACATGTAACCCTTACCCAGCTTCTAGTGAGTTGTAGTTTTTATGTGCAGTCACTTTATTTTCAGTGAGGTTGAGGTCAAGGCTGGGGCTGTCCCACATGCCACAAAAAGAGTATTTATCCTAATATCTGGTTAAAGTTGAGAGCTGTCAGAAATGCCATAATTACTGAAGAATGGAGGACCCCTGTCTACTTGCTAGTCAATATTAGTGGATTTCTCTGTGGATTGTGATTAAATTGTTTGTGGAAACTTTGCCGATCCATGGATTTTTTTGCTGAACATATCTAACATCCCCAATTACTCCCCATTATTACTGCATATGTAATGTTTTCCTGAAAATTGTGCAGCCATTCCAGAAGTTTAAGCTGACTGATTTACCAATAGTTAAACCCATTTCAATATGTTTTCTCTCGCTGTCTGTGTTTCAGACCTGTGAGGAAAAGACTAATTCTCATGGAAATAAAATAAGACGGAAGTCAGTTTTTTTTCCAGGAATAACCCAGCTGCTGACCAAAAAATAAGCTTGCTCTCCAGACTTTCACTGAAATTTGAAGAAGTCCATGAGAACAACCCAAATGAAGAGAACGTTTTTTCTTGTTTGACCTGAATGACCCGAGGAATGTTTGGTGGAGTCAAGATGCAGCTTTCAAATCATCGTGACTGACACAGGTAAAGTGTTAAAAGTAAGACCAGTTTGCCAGCTGTCAGGCACGGTGATGGCTGCATACTGCCGTGGGGCTGTTTTACTGACAGTGATATTGGTTGTTAGGATGGCCCTTAGCGGCTGGAGGAAGTAGGAGACTTGAGGGTGGAACAACAGAGAATGGCTAAATGTTTGAAACTTGGACACATTTTGATGTTGCAACCAGAAAAGGAACCTAACATTGATTGAGATTAACACCAGCGTTAATTACAAGTTGATGTTTATGTTAATGAACCTTATGTCTCTGTGTGAATAACGGAAAAAAAATGAAATGAATTTGAACTTGATTTACTTAAAAATTAGTTAAAGATGAAAGCTGCATCTTTTTTACTCTGATAAATTATGAAGCCACTAAGCCTCAAGTAAATATGACATTCATGCTGAGAATAAGATTCTGACAAGTTCTAAATCAGCAGAACTTGTTGCAAATGTGCAAGCGTTAAATTAAACTGTTAAGATTTGTGTGAGTGTTTGCATTTTCTGAACAGAGGATCTGCAGGAGGGCGTGATCCACCTGAGGCAGCATCCACACCTGGCAGCAATTAAGTCGTTTGATGTTGTGGCTTTTTAAGGAGCTTCTGCATAGCCATTCGGCGCCTGATGATTGCCATACCTGGTAGAGTCAAACCAAAGAAACTCTAAATCC
Organism: Poecilia latipinna; assembly: GCF_001443285.1. Taxonomy (NCBI): domain Eukaryota; kingdom Metazoa; phylum Chordata; class Actinopteri; order Cyprinodontiformes; family Poeciliidae; genus Poecilia; species Poecilia latipinna. Next base: position 233,645 of record NW_015113141.1, on the reverse strand, counting down.
AGTTGAAGAGAATCCTGATTTGTCTTCCTTGTTCCCTCATCATCTCCTCTGTGTTTCTCAGGTCAAATGCCTGGTGGTTCCCATAACAACCCAGTTCCAGTTTTCCAGCCTCAGCTCCTTTCATGTCGCCTTAAAGTGGCAAAATTAAAATCATGTTATAATGCTATAACATCATACCTGGAGTGTTGCTTTGGTTCTGTCATGTTTGAGAAATACTTTATCTTCCCTTAGAAACCACTCAGCTGTGCAAAACGCCTGGGTGGACCTAGCTCCGCCTTTGAGACACATCTCCTCCTCAGAGCTGCAGTTTACTCCCCTGCGCTCTCCATTCAGCTCTTTCAGACGAGCCATCAACAGTTAGCAAACAAACACCTGGTGGTACTGGGCATCAGCTGACCTCATGATAGGAGCTCTCAGTGCAACACAGGTAAAAACGTTAAAAGGTTGATAGAGGAATGATGTGATGACTTCGTTAAGGTGGAGTTCAGAAAGAGCAGGACGTTTTAAAGAGACAGAGGCCCAATTTCAAGGCACTAAATTACAAAGTAAAGTGTATTTTAAGTCATATTTGATATATGTATAGCACTTTTATAACAACTATAGTTAACATATTTAATTAATTGTGCTATTGAATGGCCTTATGTGCTTGGAAAGTACATAATACTGCCCCTTTAAGCTCTGCAAGCTCCGGATTGTCCTCAGCTCCACCGCATCCTGCCTGCCCACTCTCCAAGATGGAGATAAAGACATGATCCTCATCAGCTCACAAACCACCTACCTCCACGGATCCAGCTTATGCCTCCACACTGGGACTCCGCCACCGAGCCTTAAGATCCATTCACATTCATCCAACCACCAGATCAGCTCAAAACTCAGTTGTTCAACCTATCCTCTACTCCTCCTACTTTGTCACAGTCCTGTCCTTCGTTATTTTCTGTAAAATAAACACTGATTTCATTTTAAAAATTGTCCCGTCTCGATTCCACAAGTCTGAAAACATGACAGAAACCTTGCATAGGCGGAGACACAAAGGTTGTGTAGAACACCTGAGGGCAATGATACGTCCTCTATGTGGCAGCTGTTTCTCAAATACATGTGTTTTCACAGCTCAGCACAAACAGTTGCTGTGATTAACATATCAAACCCCACTTCCCCCTGTAATAGGATGTCCATGTCTTAATAACCCTCTGAATGTGTTTCATTAGCGCCAGAGTGTCCCCGTATATGAAGTGGGGGCTGTTATTCGTGGGATGTGATTTTGATGTGCTAATCGATACCCCTGACTCATAACCCACCCCCTGCTGCAGAGAACCCCACTGTGGATTGACAGGTGTGTCTGTCAGGTTGTTAAAAATATGACACCCGCGCGCTCGATCTGCTCCTGAATTCATTAACCTACATTTGAAGGATAATTCAAGCACCGGTTATTCACCATATGTGCTTTGATTGCTGGATTTGTTCCTGCATTTGGGATTTAAAGCCAGTCCGCGTTGTTTAATAACACACGCAGATGGCCTCTGGCGCTTCTTCATTCTCACTGCCTGTCTCTTATCCTCATCTTATCTTGGAATGGTGAACTGATGTTGCACTTTTAAGATGCTGCACTTGATTTGCACTGTAGCGCCTTAAAAGTCTGGCAACACTTATAATGAGGACGCTCCACTATTCCTGTTCATGAAAATAATTAGGATAAGCTCGTACTAGTGCTCTGTGAGCTCGGCTAAACCTACACTGCACTGCAAAAGGTTTTTCACTCCTTACATTTTTCACATTTTGTGAAGTTCCACCCACAAACTTTAATGCATTCTAGGGGGGAATTTTATGTGTAGCAGAGCAGAACAGTGAGGTGGGAAGAAATGATATATGGCTTTTAATATTTCGTAACAAATTAAATGGAAGTGTGGTGGACCCATGCCTATTCGTGGTTCAGTGTTTGCAGATTCACCTATTTCTGTGGGACGTTAATTCAAGTTATTCACCAAAAATTCACCCATTCACAGATTTGCAGAGACCAAATTCATGGATAATTACATCCTAAATGGTTCCAGGCGAAGGCTTTTACTAATCAGGGAACCTCTGAAGGGCTGTATTAATTTTTACATATAGGGGTATCAAAGTTGATGAGATCAGGATAATATAAAAATGGATTCCAAACTTTTCAGAATTTTATTCATGAAACAAATTAAAACTAATTTTCTTCCACTCCACTATTAGATTCAGTTTTACTTTGCTACTTCGGTCTTTCACATTAAACGACTATAAAAACACTAATGTTTCTTCCTATATGTGGAAAAATGTGAAAAAGTTCCCAGGGTATGAACTTTTTAGCAATACACTGTAAAATGATCACACCATTCAGGGGTGAAAGCCACATATTTTTCACATCTTCCTCCCAACAAAGGGCTTGTTTTCTCCTTTGTTTGCAGAACTAAAAAAAGCACCTGAGGATCTTTTAGTTGCTGTCGGCTAAAACACAGATGGACCAATGCACTGATAGCGAGGATCTACTAAATTTTTAGTCAAAGAGTGCTCAGAAATCTGGAGAAAGACAGAAGGAGATGTTGATCCCTTGCATTCAAATGTGCCCACATTATCCATTATCGGAATAAATGCAGCGTCAGGGTATGTTGTGGGCTATTACCTCCTGTCCCAAATGCTGTTGCAGATATTGTTGCTGAGGCAGCCAGTGCAGTGTTGGGGTTTGGTGTTGGCACATGAGGCACAGAATTTGCCAGCTTTTTTCTCTCCAACAGCTCTCCCTCCCTGAGTGTCGTGGGGGCGAGGGAGTCAGAGTGAGGAGAGAGGAAGTCGTCAGCTGAGGATGCGTGACACTGCTTGTACTCTGATGCTTCCTGCATTTCAAATTAACCCCTAGTTCCACCTCCATCTTCTCCACGGTCGACAGAGCACGGCTTTTCCTGCTAGAATTTTTTTTTTTTTTTTTTTTATCACTCTAAGAATTTTTGGCCGAACAAACTCTGAAAAGAAACAAAACGTTGGTCCTGGTTCCATCACCATAGTTGTTACAACATGCTGCTGGTTCCTAAAACTACAACTTACGTCCTTGCTTCACTGACTTGAAATCACCTCATCACGTTTGTATTAATTCACATGTATTATTTAATTAATTCAAAAGAATACTTTATTATCCCAAAGGGAAATAAAATTTTTCTTTAAGAATGTGTTGAAGATGCTGATGGCAGTTGGCAGAAATGATCTCCTGTAGCAGTCTGCAGCTCTGCAGAAAGCCTCTGACTGAACACACTGTTGTTTTATAACAGAGCATCCAGCTTGTTTGCCAGTGTTTTCTGTTTACGACCAGTAGAAGAAATGGTTTGAACTCTTTCTTTCTCCTCCTCGTTTTTGTTCCTGCTCTGGATCCACGGCACCTCTTTTTGTTTTGTTGGTGCAGTTGAGGTATCATTTGAGCTTTAGCGCTGTTAATCAGCTACGCCAAGTTGCAAGCCACTTTGTTGATAGTGTTAGTCATCATAACAAATAATAGTTGAATATTTGTTCAAAAATTGTGCTGCCAAAAACAGCTCAATCCTGGGATACATAACATAAGATTCAGACACTTTTCCATTGAGTCATCTTGTGCTTTTTCTCATCTAGTGACTGTCAGGTGGTAGATGTTAGTCACCATTAAGTAAGTGGTTTCCCACTGTTCCTCTGGTCCACAGGAGTCCACAGGATCATTGTTATAAGGTAACAATGATCTAACAAAGGCAACAAAGAATAATAGCGGTAGGTAAACAATTATTGTGTTTTGTTGTCAACCCACATCTGCTGTAAGTGTTTTATTTTTATTTTTTTACCATTTGCTGTGAGGTAAAAATACCTTAAGTTGCCAAGACAACTTTTCTGAACAACTAATTGGTTCACACAAGTTTCTTGTTCACAGTGGATTTTTGGCACGATCTTTTATGATGTGTAGCCTTGGTTATTATTAAATAACTACAGAATTATTATTGTTAAAGTGCCTTTACAGAAGTATGCCTTGAACATTTTCACCACCACTAACTTCAATGTATTTTATTATAATTTTATATAACAGACCAACACAAAGCAGGACATAGTTTTGAAGAGAATTAAGGATATCTGAAAAAAATATGCACATGTATTCATCCCCATTTATCAAACTTTTATAACAGTTCAGGCGGTAAATCGTGTTTAACAGGACAACCTGTTATAATACCTTCATTGGAGATTGGCAATAAGAAAGTGGCTCCTGATAGAAAACCAGAAGAAATCATTTTAAAGGGTGCAGAAGGACATGGCAAACATGTGGAAGAAGTTGCTCTGGTCAGATGGGATCATATTTGAATGGCTTACATGCAAAATCTGCACATCATCTTGAACACACCATCCCGACCGTGAGCCAGAACAGAGGCATCATCGTGACGTGGAGATGCTTTTCTTCAGCAGAGACAGGGAAACTGGACAGGGAAGAGCAATTCTTCAACAAAACCAATCATCAGCTGCCAAAGAAATCATACTGAGGAGGAGGAGGTTCATCTTTCAGTAGGAGAACAACATCAAAGGTCGGCTTAAGCTATAATGAAATGGTTTTGATCCAAGTTTGTTCCTGTGCTGCAATAGCCTAGTCAAAGTCCACATCTAAATTATACTCGCTTGACCAAATCTGACTGAGCTGACGCTCTTTATCTCTGATAACGCTCCCTCACAAAGCTTTGCTGAATTTTTTTTTTTTTTTTAACTTACCTTCAAATTTGAATGTTATGCATTGCTTTGTGTTCATCCTTCTCAATTAAGCTGAAGTTTGTGATTCGAACTTGGCAAAATACGAAAAAGCTCAGATTATAAAGAGAAAAATGACTTTGCCTTAACTCTACAAATCTGAGCAAAGTTTTGCCCAACATTTTCTTCAAAAGGCAGCTGAAACTTTTTGATTTCATCTCCTTTAAAATCTAAATGAACGAACAAAGGGCATAGAGGAAGAGAGAGAACAATTATACCTCAGAGCATAGTTATGCTGAGGGAAGAAAGGCTGATTAAACACAGCCTTGTAAAACTGCCTACCTCACCACTACTGTTTCCTCCATTTTTTTGTCTTCCTCTGATGCATTTCATGTTCTCCCCTACTCTCTCAGCAACATCACTCTCAACTTATTTGCTTTCTCTCCTTCCTCCCTTCTCCCTCCAGCCCCCCTTTTTTCCCACCCTGAGCATTCTCTGCTTCTTGGAGTCTCACCAATCCCTTGTGTTGTTTCACACCAGACTGTGTAGAAAATACTAAAAATACATGTGTTTGGTCCTGGCAATCCCAAAAGGCAACTTCATGGAGAACAAAGGAGATAGCAGGGCAGCTCAAATAACTCATGAAGAGAGAGAGGGGGAGAAGCAACGCTGCGCCAGGGGCTTTGTTACCCTCACCGAAGAAAATTATTATGAGATTATTGATTTACAGCACAAAATGGATGGAGCGTAAGTAGGGTTAAGCTCATTAATCTCCATCTTTCATGAAAATGCAATTGTAATCAGCGATTACTCTACTGGATTATTGTGACTGAGCATTTACTGAATCAGACGCCTGCACCCAATTCAGGAAGAAAAACTCACACAAAAAAAGCATGAAGCGGAGGTTTGCAGGTGTGAAGACAAGATGGAAGATGATGGGAAGAGGAGCGGACAGATCTGCTAAAAATGACGGCACCAAAATAAAATCCCAAAACACAAACGGTGGAGTTGCTGACATTCCAGTGACATTTGGTGTGTTGGTGGCATTTAGGAAGACGTATTAGGCGGCAGCTCGGTTCATGGCGTCATATAAAGCCACATCCTCTCAAAAGAGAAAATATTTCAGCCCAATGCATGCCGCTCTATTAAAGCGGGTCTCATTCATTGATGAGTTTAATGAAAACCAGATGGCATCACAACTTCTAGCTTTGCCTTCCACCCTCGCTTCTTCCCTTCGCCACGTCTTCCTGGCTCTGTGTACATCCATCAGGGAGTGCTCCAGTGGAGCGCGGCGGGTCCGACAATTGTCCTCATAAATTGCATGTGTGTCGGGGTGCAGAGGGGCTAAGTGAGCAGTAAATAACAAAGGGGCCCCGCCGCCACCCGTTCACTGTTGCCGCGTTTCCGGCCACGCAAGATTACCCAGGATGCCCCGTGAGAGGGTGTCGTCTTCCTCGACGTGATGAATGGACAGGCGGCGGGAAGAGGACGCCTTCACCACCCGGCGTCTGAAAAAGAAAAGGTGAGGTCCGGGAACCCTGCTGATTTAAATTGATGAGTGTCTTTATTTTGGAGTGAAAGAAGGAGAGAAAGAAGCTGTTTTTCTTCCTTCTTTCTGTAATAACAGATCGCATGGCAGATATCTTTAACTGCCTCCATTCTTCACTGTCAGGCCCTTTTATTTCAATCCCACTTACTTTCTCCTGCTTTCTTCTGACCTTTTTTCCCCATTTCTTTTTCCTTTTCCTGCTCATTCTCCGCATCTCTATTGAGCGTGAATTCATAACCACCTCTGGTCGCTTATTTCCACTCGATATTCCTTTGCTTGCCTGCATTCTCACACTGTTTACCACTTTTCTGCCCTTTGTTATTATCTTTCTGATGTCTTCTGTGATGCAGCCTAATTATTAGCATCACATTTCAGAACAGCGCCTACAGGGATAATACGCACAAGTTATTTTTCAGTTGATAACACTTTTGTACATTTGATTGATCCAATCAACTTCAGTATTTGCAGTGTAGGCTACATTTATCGGCACCACCAGAAAAGAAGTGGTAGAAAACCTCTAAAGAAAACCGAGCTTTAATTAAATTTTTATTTATTCAGTGGAGAAAAAACTCCTGCAATGGTGCCATAATTACTGGCAAGCTTCAGCATCTCTTTAGAATAAATGTTTTTTTTTTTTTTTTTTCATTTTCTAATTTCATCTAATTCTTCAGTTTCAGTTCAGTTTATTTATATTGTACATATTCACAACAAATATCTCAAGGCACCTCAGAAAACAAAAAGATCTTGTTTATCTGCAGAAATATCAAGTCAATTCAATCCAATCATACAGACAGACTCACAGTTAATTGCATACATTCCAGTTTGATCCTAGTTAGAAAACAATCCAGGCAAATTCAGTTTGTTATTAAAATGATTAAAAGTACCTTGCAGCACTCACTCCTCTTGGATGAGCATGTAGCAACAGTGGAAAGCTGTTTAGGATGCGTTTTCGACTCTGCAGAAACCTCTCATGCATATGGTGACAGTGGAAAGGCAAACTCAATTTTAAGGAGAGGAAACCTGTAAGAAGCCATCTGCCATGACAAATATACCATGACAAGTTGTTGTCAGCAGTAGCCCAACTTAAAGAAGTTTTAACCGCTAAAGAGAACCGAACCTAGTCCTAAAAGCAGACAGGGTGTTTGCCTCTTGAAAAACTGTGAGGTGCTTCAGCAGGAGATGAGTCAGATAACTAATAGATCTGCCTCTCATTCTAATTTCAGAGATTCTAGGAACTTAATGGAACAATCTGATCTCTAATAAATAATTAGCATCAGTATTTTCCTGACTATTAAGAGTGACTCATTGTGTATCCGGATTAAATTTACTGTTCAACAAAGATTAACAAAAAGATGTAATTATGAATGTTATTTTTTTGTTCATCAAAAATTAAACACTGAATGTGCAGTGTTAGATACAGCAGAAGTCCTGTGATGCTGCCTGTTTCTCTTCCAAAGGCTCAAGAAACCTGGTCCAAGTGGGAAGCATCATAAAGTTTTTTAAATGCCAGGATATTTTTTTAAAATCTGGTGGACTTTACCAGCAAACTGATTATAGGCCGTCAGTGGGTCTTTTAGGAGGACAACGATCCAAACCATGTGGTGAAAATGAAATTAACAGAAAAATGGACACAGACACAAAACCTGCTGAAGAAAACTACATCTTTTAAAAGAGTTGAAGAGAAGGAAACTGGAGAATCTTCAGAGACTGTTCAAAAAAGAAACAATTCTTTCTCTCGTCAAGCATTGTGAAATGCTACAAAAGAAGACTAAGAGCTGCCCCCAACTACTAATAGCAGATTTTGTTAAATGTTTTTGAAAATAAGGTCTTCATCCAGACTGAATACATTTCGAATATTGCAGTGCGATATTGTGCTTCTGCAGCAAATTGAGTTTTACTATGCACATGCTCATGAAAAATTACAATAAATGTGACTGGCATTGTTTCAGTGTTAGCTCTCAACATTTACTCCTAACTCTTCTCATCTTTTTTTTTTCTTTGCTATGCAGGCTGTACTGTTACCTGGATACTCAGTATCACACTGCTGATCTCTGACACCATCTATACTGACGGTCCTTTATCAGACTTACACCTGGCCCGCTTCAAATGTTCCTCCTCGCTCAAATTTTCTTGTTTTATTCTTTGTTTGTTTGCGCTTATAATTTCAAGTATCCTGCTTTAACAAGCTTTGACAGGTCTGCTTTGAACCCAGGGATCTAGCCGCAGTTGCTTAACATTCAGGCGGCATCTAATAAAGAGGGAAATGTTAGGCTTTCAGATAGGTGCATTTGGTGCAAGATGTTATTTCAGCTAGAAGAGTTTCCTCTCCAAATGTTGACAGCTGTGTGAAAAATGGTGAATGCTTTAGGGAGGGGGGAGACATTCAACTTTTTTTCTCTCTCTCTGAGATGCATTTCTGCTATTTGTTGTTTTCTGTGTTATTACCGGGAAAACTATGTCAAACCATAACCATTTATCTGTCAAGTCTTGCCACTTAAACTGAGACTTCGACAGAAATAAATTACCCGTGCGTGCATATGTCTTAATGAGTGTCATTGGTAATGTGACACGGACAAGTCAAAATAAAGAAAATACATCGACAGTCCTCTAACCAGGCACTACATATTGCATTTGAATCAATTGCGTATTTAATAGTTTGACGTGTAACCTTTTTAAGAATATTGATTTGTGCAGTGTTCTGCATGAGGGCTCGTTTTGGAGCGTATTGACCACTGTGTTGTTGTGATATGGTGGGAGAAGGCCTCAGGCTCCGGCCAGACGCTCTCAACGCCACAATTATTGACCCTCTTGACCTTCTCGCTGCAAAGACAATATAAGCATGTCTGTGTTGCTCCCTGTATATTGTATCAACACTGCAGAGATAGAAACAGAACCACTTACTCTCCTCTTATCAGGACCGAGAATGCTGAAAATGTTTCTCTCCAGCACAATTCCTATTATAGATGTTTATTGAACCTCGACGCTTGTGGAATACTGATCCACTTGTTCGTGTGGGTCCAAGTATCTTCTGTAAGCAAACATCTGATGAGCTTTAAATATTCTCTCATCAGAAGAAAACAGATGTACCTTAATGACCTTGTGTTCTTGAACATATGTTGATTCTTAATCAATCTTATCTATTGTATCTTTTAGTGGCTCAGACACAAATCCTAATTTAAATCGACGAGTCACAATGAAAACCAATACAGGCAGGGAGGTATCACCACTCTATACTAAAAGTGATGTTCTCTGAAACTATTTTAGTAAAAATTGGAGTCTGTTGGTATCTGAAAAAAAAAAAAAAACAACTGCTGGCTTTACATTAGAAACAATGGTAACATTAAATACTACAGCCTGGAGTCTTCTGGAATTAGAGATTAATTTTCCATGATTTAGAGATTATCTTTTCTGAGCTTAAAGGTTAAATTTTGAGAATCTGTTTCTTACTTTTCCAGAACTGAAAATGTACTTTTTCAGAACTGGGAGGTTACTTATCTAGAACTTACAGGTTTTTATATTTAAAAAGTCAGAGATTATTTTTCATTATTTAAAGATCACTCTTGTATAACTTAAACACTACGTTTCAGAACTCAATTCAAAGTTTATTTACAGAATCCTCACATATTGGTATAGGATAAAGTAAGAAATAAAATTTGATTTGGTGATGATAAAAATGGCAATAAAATACTAATAAAATACCCTCAGATTCAAAGGTTACATCTCCATAAAAAGAGAGTAGCTTCAATATTTGGTAATGAGAATGATAAGATTTTAACCCCAAACATGCAGACAGAATTACAAAGAAATAGTTCAGATCAAAATAATAATGTACTAGAATGGCCCAGTCAAAGTATGTGGCAAGACTGGAATATCAATGTTTGTAGACGACTTACATCCAGCCTGATGAATGACAAATGAGTCAAAATGTTTGTATCTGGTTCCTGAACACCTGCAGCTGAAACTGCAGCAAAAGGTGGTTCTAAATGTATTGACTAATGGGGGATGACTTCCAATGCATGCCACACTTTTTAGATTTTATTCGCAAAAAGGTGAAAAGCAAATTTTTTTCGCTTTGAGACAATGTGGTACTTTGTATTGGCCTGTCACAAAGTTTGCTGCTAAATATGTTGACGTTTGTGTTTGCAGCATGGCAAAATGTAGGGGAAAAACTCAAGCAGTATGAATACTTTTTCCAAGTTTCTGTTCAATATCTAAAACAATCAGGTTATGGTGTCACTTTTATAACCTCATTATGAAACAAATTGTTAAAAACTGGACCCGTTCTGCAGTATCTCCTACATCTTTTCTACTTATTCTTCCAGAAATGTTTGAAACATATATATATATATATATATATATATATATATATATATATATATATATATATATATATATATATATATATATATTTAAGTTTAATCTACTCCATTAAAAAATAAAATTTTTGAATGCCTTTTCACACAATGCAGGAATATAATAGGTCTTTGAAGTTAAAGAGGCAAATTTCCGCTTTAACTTCCCTGGTATAACTGTTATAGCTGTGAAACTACACAATGATTACTTTAAAAAAAAGATGACCCACCGGACGAGGTGGGACGGGTGAGCAATATCATACCTCCTCAGTTCTCTTATTCCCTCACCTCCCATCTCTGTCGTTCTGTGTGTGCGCACATGCATGCGTGTGTGTGTGTGTGTGTGTGTGTCAGCCTTCAACCTCTCTTCTCAGCTCCCTTATGCTGACTTGGGCTTCGATGCAGAGGTAAGCAGCCTCCCTCGGCTAGAGGTGACCCCCTGGAGCCTATTAACATCATACACACTCTGAGCGGCCAAAACACACTCCCTAAATGAACTCTCCTCTCCCCCTCAGCCAGAGCCCACTGCTGGGTGAATTAGATTGCAGGCTTTTTAATATGGCTCTTAATGGTTTATAAATTGCATGTAATGATTCCTCCTTTCCTCTCTCCCTTGCAGAGCTTTTTATGGCCCTTCTCCTATCCAAGGGAGTAGGTGGGATTTAATATATGGTGGAGGAGGCAGAATACAGAGCTGAAACTAGACCCGCACTGCTTTCTTCCTGGCCCTTAACACCTTCCCTGGCTATAGTCAGGAGCCTTGGAAATGATGTCGGACACTGGTGCTATCTGGCTGTACTGTGTAAGCTGTGTGATGGGGGAATACAGGATGAAGAAATGTCCACCAGAGATGTGCAGGTATGTGGAGAGAAAAGGCCACACTGTAAGGAAAATAGCACCCAGGTGGAGTACACAGTTGCATAAAGAAGACAGATTACACTGAGGAAAAGCACCACAGGATTAATATTTATGTGCTTCACAGTTGTGGCTATTATTAGGTGCTGATTGAAGAAAGATGTGACAAAATGTCTTTATTCAGGTCTATCCTGCTAACAACAAATGCATCACAAACACTTTCTCCCTGCTATAATTTGAAGTCTTATGCCGTTTATCAGCAAAGTGAGTGACATTACACTCACTTTGTCTTGGCTGACATCGAAAAACCGCATTACATGATTGTGCAGCGGCTACATGATATTTTAAACTTTCAGAAAAGGGGATAAAAATGTGAAATCAGAGGATTTTTTGTTACACTTAGCTTCATTACAAGAAGGTGTTAATTGTCACGTATTACAAACATACAGTTTGTAATACAAACTCTCACTCATTTAGATCATCAAAACATTAATTTATTTTAGTACTTAAATTAAAAAACAAACACTGCTGACCAAAAGCAACAGAGAAGTCTTTGACCTTGATGATCCCCCAAGCTTTGGGGATAATATTCTCTGGATTAATGAGACAAATCTAACGCACTTTGAACAGCCTACTTACTGAAATATGTTATACAAATCAACTTCTGGAAGTTTCTTCCTGTTACATCTTGTGTGAAACTAAGACATCATTTCAGAAGAAGAAAAAAAAAAACTTCCTAATTGCTAGACTGATTTTGGCATTTCACTTTCTTTGTGTTCATTTTCTGTATTACTTTTTCTTGTGTTCTGTTCTTTAAGCTTTTTGGATTTTGTTTTCTTAAATTGGCTTTTTTTTTTTTCCACAAAATGTTGTTTCTCTAAATTTCAATTCCCAGCACTATTTGTTAATTTTCCCTCAGGGCACCTGTTTGCCTCTGCTTCCCAGCTTCCCTGTTAGTAATCAAGCACCTGCATGTCGTCTACAATCAGACTCCTCCGCATTTAACACATTCGGTTTCTACCTTTCTATACCGGACCATGTTGCTCCTGCCTGTATGTTGGTTCCTGACTGCATTTTAAACCCTCCTGAAATGTCACTTCTTGACTATTATTTTTATTAAATTCTCAGTTTGTCTTTGTCTGCATCTTTCACAACCTACAGTATGACACCTATTCATAGTCAAACATGATGGTGGTAGTGTGATGGTCTGAGGCTGCTTTGCTGCTTCATGACCTGGATGACCTGCGGCAGCTGATCAAAACCTTGAAGAAAAATGTTCAACCACCTTAATCTTAAGGTCAGATATTCTAATACACAAGCAAGTCATCCTCTGAGTGAAAGATAAAAAAAAAAAGGACATGGCCTAGTAATTGTCTGGATTTAACCTAAACTGAGCTGTTGATGCTGGAAAAACCTGCATTGTCAATTATCAAACACTTTCTCCAGTTGCCACTGCCAAGGGTGTGACCTTCAATCAAATCATCCTGAAAACATTTCAGTTTTATTCTTATTTGTCTGATGTGTAAGAAATAAAAACTAAAATGGGGATGAATACTTTCCACACTATTTTGTATTTATCGATGATGGAAATGGTGAATTTTCTTTTTCAAGTAACATCATTGTCTCATCAGTAACTCATAATCTTGCAATTGTCATTTTTGTACATATTAAAAATGAAGACAATGTGCAGTTTTTGTTTTTGTAAATCTGAAGACACTGTTTAAATAAGCCTCTGCAGGGTGGCGCACTTGCTTTTAAGAAGAATAGATCAGATACTTCAAGTCTACAAGCAAGTTTGTGCAAACATCTATGTGTGACACTCAAAATAACACTTTAGAAAAACTGCCTGTTTATCAGTGGTGGGAAGTAACGAAGTACAAGTACTTCTTTACTGTACTTAAGTACA
>NW_015113141.1:186946-215499 GCF_001443285.1 Poecilia latipinna | reverse complement strand
CTTTTACTTGAGTACATTTTTGCCTGTGTATTTGTACTTTTACTTAAGTACATTTTTTGAGTACTTTCTCCACCACTGCTGTTTATAATATATGTATCTGTTTTATATTCCAAACAGGTGTAATACCTAACTGCCACATGCTGAGGGATAAAATATCTAGAGATTAGTGGCAACAGGTTGTAGACTTTTGTTTTTATTATATAAAAAAAAACTGCAGAGTCCACCAAGTAGCTATTTGGCCCTGAAAAGAAGAATAACCTTCAATTCTGTGGTCAGCTTGTGTGAGTACAGTAGCTTGTCCTTGGAAAAATAAATAAAAAACAAATTCTCCTGTAAATATATCTTTCAAACTGGATCAGCTTGAAAACAGATTGGTTCATTGTGGGTGATTTCCTCAATGAATAAATCTAAAAAACTTATTCGACCACCTTTTATAAGTAGTTGTAAAAATGTATTAAAAGGGATTATTTATTTTAAAACATAAATCATTCCCAACACAGACTTTCTTTGGCTTCATAGTTGCAACTATGACATGCATTTACTACTATACACAGGCAGGCATGTCCTCCTCAACTATTCCCAACACATTAGTCTGCTTTTCGCAAAATGTTGGTAAACTTTTTAATTTCCTTTGTTTTCTTTTTAGTTCAGTGAAGTATTTGAAGTATTTTAGAATGATTTTCAATTCTTTTTTATTTTTCATTTTCTTACTTAATAGTTGTAAATTCTGTCACTCATGAGGTTATTTTCTTCTGGACAAATCTTTGTTTGTATGTAAAAGGGCAGAAAGAGTCCCAAATGAGAGCTTTTAGAATATACATAAATGACCAACATATTTGTGATAATTGCAATTTTGCTTTTCAGTGCTGTACAGAAATAAATCCGTCACACCAGCAAATATGAACAGATTGTGCTTTGACTTTGCCACGTATTCCAACATTATGCATCTTTGGCATGTGAAGCTCCAAAAAAATGATGATCCCTCAACATTTTTGCACTTTAATCAATTAAAACCAACCAAACAAGAAGCTCTTTGTAAATATGGTAAACAATTAACAATAAATAACTGTAATTGACAACTAACCCAATAATCACAGTGTTAGCTAAATCTGAAGGTTTATTCTAATTGTTAGAGCCATCTTGTCTTCATAGCCAGCACTTTTCCCCCAAACCATCAAGAGACTGGTAATTAGAGAGGAGTGGTAGGTTTTCCGTTCCTAATGCTTCACAATATGAACAGCAGCCAGCACAAACCCAGCCTTTACTTGATGGTGTGTTGGCACTATGTGAAATTCCAATTAACTGACCCAAATGTCTGCAGGGAGTATTTGAGAGTGCTGAGAGAATGCAATTATTTTCCGTCTTGTGCTTGGATGTCAGCTGTGTGGCGAGAACCAGATACAGAATCTTGTAGCTTGTGTGCGTGTGTGCCTGTGTATGTGTGTGCTTTGCGAGGGCAGTTTTGTGAAGTTTTTACCTTTAACTTTGCCACTCTGCTACAGAGGAGGTGTAAAATGTGACTCATTATTTGCTTCCAATGGTCTGCCGGGCAGCGGAACGAAAGAGAGCACAGGAGAGAAGTCATTTACATTGTGTGCAGCAAAGCTCTTAAAGTAGCAAAGCTCAGCTAGACTTCCAGTTACGCAGCCTTTGTCATGGTGAGGTGCAACGTTCGTAACAATGAATCCTACCCAACTGAAAGTCTCTTAGGAAGCAACGCTCCGCAGGGTAGCGATGGAAAAAATACCCGCAACCAGACTCCTCTGTCTGACAGAGAACAGGTGGAGAAGCAAAGCTCTGTAACTGCCCCATGCTGTGCTTTAAAAAACAGTTCACACAACTTAGTTTTTTTTCAAGTGGGGGGACCTACTTTCTCTTGCTTTATGGGAGTTTCTGGTTATACCCTGCGCTGCCGCCAGGTCTTTGGTGAGATAAAAACAGCTCCTGGGGCAGAGAATCATCTAAATAAATAAAGTCCTTGATGTTGCAAAAAAAAAAAAATGGAATATATTAAAAAAGTGAGCTCACAAATTGGATGTTAGCCTCATTTTTATATAAACAGAATACGCAATGACAAGACGTAAAGGAGAACAGAGGGAAGGGAGGAAGATAAAACATCTACAAAACTGGGAGTGTAGCTTTATGCTACCGTGTTCATATCCTTTAAACTTTTTGACATTTTGTCACATTAAAACTACAAATATTAATTTTTATTACTGAGATTTTGCATGATAGAGCAATAAATGGGATTTATGAAACTTATCACTCAACATTTTTTACAGAAAAAAAAAAAAGCAATCTGAAAAGAAATTCAGTTCATCGCCATTTAGTTATGTCTTTGTAGAACCACTTTTTTTTAACTGTATTTACAACTTTTGGCCATTGGATTTTTTACTGATGGAAATGTTTGTGTAACGCACATAAATGAGGATGCCTCTTTAAGAAAACAGAGGTAATATCCAGACTCCAGCGTGTTTCAACCAATCAGAATGCAGAGTGTCGCTGTAGGTCCCGCCTTTCGTCTCTGTGTCTCCAGCATTGTTGAGTGTGTCTGTAGAGCCGACATCAGGAGGAGTTTGCTAAACTGTGCAGCGTGTCAGTTTGTGTAGTTAAAGACGTAAAATTACTGGATATAAACTTTCAACAAACTGTTTTACTGTTTTCAGCCGACTTCTGAGCTGGAAGTAGCTGAAGTGAGTAAACAGATCGGCGTTTCAGTTTTTCTGCCAACTTTAAAAAGTACTGCTGGAGCTACCTCGCTAGCCTCTTAGCTATGGTGTCATTATCATGCCAAAAGTCGAGACAGCAAATGAGACCCCACGCAAAGGGAACAGCATGTGTTTACTTTCATGTTACTTCGGTTAAAGCATAAAAAACATGCCTTGTTGCTTATCCAGTGCCCCACGTGTTCGGACTGAGACCCATAATGCATATTTGTCTTATCTTGTCGCCTTCACAGCAGTGAGCATACTCTTTGACTTTCACTTAGATTTTTATTCTGTTTAGCATATTGTTGTTGAATAATATAATTTATCTGAATTATTTGGTTGTTGAAATGTAAACTTTTGCTGAGTTTGGAGTCCTGCTGCGCCCGTGGTGCGTTAGGCCTGGATCACTCGCATCATCACACAGTGGTTTGTGTAAGACCACTGATGTCTCTTCACTTCTATTCTTTCATCCCGGGAATTTTTGGACTGTACTATTTGGACAAGTAATTTTTAGTTTGGGACATTATAACAAAGTGCTGTGTAGGAATTGTGTTTGAGTTGAAACCGAAATGGAACTGGATTTGATTAATCTGTTTTCTATCACGGTTTGGAGCTCAGGTTAACACGGTGCACCCAAGAGATTTAAAACTGAGAACAAGCATTTAGCCAAATAGTATTACTACTTTATACATTTAATGTTGTGTAATTTTATTTTCATAATTGTTTAAGGCTTGTACAACTCTTTTGACAACAATCTTTAAATTCATCTAACTGCCTTTGTGTCTCATTTAAACACCCCACTGTGCTCCAATAGCCGAACTTATTGACCCATTGGTTTAATTTATTTTATAATCTTCATTTCTGTGTTACACTTTGATCTGTTGTAGTTTTGGTAGTATCTGGGTGCAGGTTTGTAGCTACTAAAAGGCTTTTTTTGCAGGCAGAGGTGAGTAGTGTTTCTAGAAATTGTCCTCAAATAAGAATAGCCCTACTTAAATATACCTTAATCAAGAAGAAGTAAAAAGTAGTCATCCAAAAAATTACTCGAGTATAATTGTATCTGGTTAAAAAAAAAAAAGCTAAATAAAATCTGATTTATTTGTTTAAAGTATTATCGGACAGGAAAAAAAGTAAAGTTATGGGTTAAAAAATATTTGTATTAAAGTAAAAGCAAAAAGTACGGTGCATTAAAACTACTCCCACAAGTACATGTTTTTCAAAATGTTATTCAACTAAATGCAACTAGTTATTACTACCTATTTTTGCTTCCAGGATCGCACTGCTTCTAGCTGCATCCACTTTTGATCAACTCTGAACAGCTGCACAGTTTCTGCTGCACAGGACCTGCACAGTTTGAGTTCAGTCTCAGAGCCTAAGACGCCACACAGCATTTTCCCCCCAAGTGCTCTGTTCTATTCTCATCATATCGAGCAGCTAGCTCCACATGTTTTCTGTGTCGCCTGCAATGAGAAAATCTGGTGATCGGTCGTGTTTGTGGATTTCCAATTCTACCTAACTCCCAACATCCCATGTTGGATAGAACATCATGGTATATTAAATGCTCATGGTATTGTTTTATAACCTCACCCTGCTTCTAAGTCCTCTAAAACTTCATATCTGAGCTGCCTGCTGTATTATGTCTTCACTGTGATTTTTTTTTTTTGTCATTAAGATTCTCTGACAAACTTCTCAGATCTTCAAAGAACAGCTGCATGTATGCATAAATCATAGGGTGAATTTAGGAGACATTTGGTTACAGTGAAATTTATTTTGGGGTGTTTTCAGATAAAATTGGCAGATTTTTATTTGTAAAAGAGTTTAAGAAACCTTTCATCCTTTTTCATGCAGTTCCCACTTTGGTCCATCAGCAGAATGTGAAAAGGTACAAATATTTCTACAAGACACTTTATGAAAGATAAAGTTTTACAACATAATGAAATTAAGACAAGCGAAATGAGTAGAAGTAAAATAAAATAAAAAAACTAATCCTCCAAGCTCATCTGAGATGAGCAACACAGAACATTGATTCTGCAAGATCCACAAATGAAAAATCCATCAGGGTGAGCAGCTTTTTGGTCCTGCGGCAGAAACAGGGCACCAGTGGTCGGACTCTTCTATCGTATCTTGTGACACTAAGCCTGCTCCTCTTGTTGGGTGGCAGTTAGCAGCCGATAGATCAGCTGGACCAGTCAGACCCACAAGTTTTCTGTTTTAGAAACAAGTAATTTATTCCTTGATGTAATCAAAATGCTAATATAACGAAAGGCATAACACATAGACTGTGACAATGAAGGTTTGTTCATGCCATTTCCCGTCTTCATGCTGGTTTCTCATCTTATTATTTGCTAACTCTTCATCTAAACTGAGGAAAACATGTCACTGCCTCTACCTGTAAAAGCGAGATAAAGACACCCCGCATCTCTATCTGCGGTTCCATTTGAGCTCCCTCTATTAAGCCGAGGGTGGAGATTCGACATGGGGGAGGGAGGTCCTTTCTTTCTCATTACCACCTTCTGTCAGTATGTGTACACACCACAGAGGTGCTAATCTGGACCCCTGATATGCTAATCTCTCACGTTGCCTCCCTCCAATTCCATTCAGATGGCAGCCACACCTAAATGCTCAAAGAAGGAAAGGAGAGAGGAAGTCATTAAAGCCTTCCCTGCAGGAGCCTGCCCAGGCCTGGCCGGGATGACATGGGACAGCAGTGGCACTTCAGGCGTGCAGGCACTGGTGGAAGAGAAAAAGAAGTCCCAGAGGAGAGGCAGATCAGTTAAATCACTGACTCTGTGCTGGCTCCCCCCCTTGGGTAATCCCAGTTCCCAGCAGACAGGATAGCAATCAGACATGCGGGGTGCAGAGCAGAAAAAAATAATGCAGTGCACAGTGGTGGTGGGAGTATTTAGGTGTGTGTGTGTGCGCCTATGCATGCAGTTTTAGGAGATTAAAGGTGACAGTCATCGCTTTGCTCAGACCTGCTCGCCTGCCACAATCTGTCAGTAACCAAAGCTACTCAGTGAGGCGTGATGCACCTGTCATCTGTGAGTGTGTCATAGCCTGCGCGTGTGCATGTCTCGCCCCGTGTTGTTTCTCCTGAGTTTGTATTGATAGGTGCACACTCTCCGTAGAGGCAGCGGAGGTGATTATGTTCCCGTGTCTTCATCAGAAGAGATGTTTGCACACGAAAGAAATCATGTGCATACATGAATAAGATGATGTCAAAATGAGACAGTTTCTTCTGGCATCTTAAAGGGAGTCTTACATTGTCATTTTTTCTTTTTTCAAATTTTCCTTCCCAATAGTGTTTGGGCTAAAGCCACATGATGGTTCTAATCAAATTAATGTGAAAAAATATATTAAAAAAATAACCAACAAAGAGACTGCTTGTGGTCCATAAAAATCCCCCTTAGCTCTTCACCTGCTTACTTCCACCAAGCTTTTTCTGTATGTTGGTAGAAAAAGTACTCAATCCATCATCTTCGTGTTGCTAAGATTTCTATCCTGTCTGGTTTGAAAACAGGATGTGTCTTTTTCTTTGTCGCAGTGAGAAACGTTGACGGAAAATATGAGAATCTATAGAAAAACAGGCGGCACTTCTTTGCATGAAGCATTTTAACTGGTCATATATGTCTCTGATCAAAAGCTATGAGCTGTTTAACAGTTTGAATATAACCTCTTCATTTGTCACAGGCAATAATCACATTGTAACTCTGGTTTAATGTGCAAAGCCATAATGTGAAATCATACTGATTAAAGTGCAAGCACGTATAAGTGTGTGTGTGTGTGTGTGTGTGCAGATTACTGTGAGACAAGGAACTCTGCACTTCTCTTATTAAAACTGGATGATGGCTCAGTTGTCTGACTTTAACTCATCTTTAAAACCCCTCTGTGTTTTTTTTTTTCCTTTTCTTAATTTCAAGAAGCATTGCTACAATTTAAAAAAAAAAAAAAGGGTGGACTCCGGGTGATTTAAGTTGGCAGTCATGGAGACAAATTGAAAAAGATGCTCAGATGAAAGCTAAGCAGTACATTCTTATGGGCAAATAGGAGCAGAGTGTGGCATTTATATGCCAGCTGCATTCACATCAGTACCTCATCACTGCATTTGTTGTAAATAAATGTGAGCAATCAGCTAAGAAGTGCAATAAAAACCCTATAAAATGCCACAAATAGAGAGATGGATGGAAAATGAATTTCTCCTTTTCTCTCAATTTCTTTGAAGACACTTGGACAGGCGGAGAGACATTGAGGGAATAAGCAAGATAAAAATACAAAAGAGAAGGTCGGCAGTCTTTTTGCTCTGACCTATATGTCTAAAGACCGGGAGGTCAGAAAAACAGAAAAAGGTTATGGTATCTGGTCCATTTCAGCAACAAAGAGCTAAGTACAGAAAGCCGTTTAGGTCCTGGAGAAATTGAGAAAAAGAGATTCGGAGGAAAGGTTAAAATGAAGTTTTGTATCCTCATCTCCCTCAGCCCTGCGGCTCAGGGTCACCTCAGAGACCGGAGAGTGAATTACCCAGCAGCCCCGGCTGCTCGCAGGATCAGACGGACAAGGGGAGAGGACGAAAAGAGTTAATGAAGGGAAGAGACAGTTCAGGCTCCCTGAGGACCTCCGGGCACCTGCCTGGCGAGCTCCCGTTACTCAGCCTTCTCCGACTGGCTAATTATCAACACAGAATTAGCCCTGAGTCATAGTACTGATTGATCGTGTGTCTTCAACGTGTCTCTGGTCTCACACTGCCTTATCTAGCTGTTTCTCTGTGAAAACCCTTGGTCAGTGGGGACTGAGGCAGCGCACAGCAGGTGACCGGTCCTTCAGCTCAGTGTTGACACACTGCGTAGAATGAGCTTATTTTGCCTCTCGGTGGACGTATAATTAATTTGTTAAGGAATGATTTGACAGAACATTTTTCAGGTAGATGCGAGGGAGAAAAGGCCGTGGTCTCTCTCACACTGGGTCAACATAATTCCCCTTAATAGATGTTATTTGCCATGACCATCCTGGTCATATAGAGGTGTGATTAAGTGAATGTTATTATGTTTATATTCATTATAATCATTCATCAGCGATTAAGTGGTTCCAGGTCCAGTAGGAACCTTGTTCTGGTTCATTAGGCTTTACATCTCAGTCTAAAGGGACTCAATGTGGCACAGATTATCACTCTTACCATAAGTCATGGCTGGTAGTGTGAATGTTAGTGTCTATAAAATTCCCACTTATCTTGTGGAACACAAATACTTATTCACAATTATTTTATAAATATCCGTCAGGGGCACATGTTATTTAACCATCTAGAAAAGGCAATAATAAGTCAACAAATCATTCATATATGGCCAAATGGCTTGGTGTTACTTTTTCTTTTCTTTTTTGTGCTTGGGCTGTTTTTAGAAGCAGTTCAGACCCAAATGGAAGTACAAAAATGGGCCGAATTTGAATTTTGCATAATATGTCCCCTTTAGGAAGAAACCTCCAGGTCTCCTGAGCAAGCCCCTTTATGGTTCCACTCCATCAGCAGCCATCTTCTAAAAAGAAGAAGAGGGCCCCAGTCCTCAAGGATGGGCAGGAGGCAAATGCTTTTGGAAAGCTTTGGGTACTTACTCCAGGGACAGAGTGCTAGAGTGCCTTTCCCATAGCACTGGCTTCCCCCCAAGACATGACTGGTTTCACTTTGGGTGCCTGCTGATGCTGTCCTAAGCTACTGTTACTGGTCTCCCTCTTGTCCCCCCCCCCCTTGTCTTCCTTAAAGGCTTTTCCTTGCCATCACTCATTGATTGTTGCCGCCCTGCTGACTCCTCCTTGGTTACCCAAGTCACCAGGTGTTCCTCATTGCTGCATAATCAATATAGCGGACAAAGAAACACATTTCTAATTAAAATCATGCAGATAAAATCAAAATCTTGAAAGAATGGAAAAACTACTTTGATTAAGTACTTACAAGTTAAACATTTTTACAACGACTAATCACATTTTTCATTCAGAACCTTTGTAATTAGTGCGTTTCTGTTATGCCCGTAAATCTGATGCACACACACGTGATCACAATAAAGCAGCTTTTCTTGGTCCTCTGGAGAATTTTAAGGTAAATTTTTCCTGAAAAACAAACAATTTGATACAAAGTTGGAAAAGACTTGTGTGTGGAAGTTGTGGAAAAATTATTTAGCCTATCGCTGAAGCTGTTTGAGCCTAAAATACAAACTAAATGCAAAACATGTTGCAGCAAGCACAGACATCCCCAACGTCTATGTACTGAAAAGGGGTTTTTTTTTTTTTTTTTTTTTTTTTTTCCCAAAGTAGTTATTTGAATGCTGTGGGGTTTCTGAAACAGTTGGAAGCTAAGTAGGTATAATAGCACTTTCCATTAATTTGACGGTTGAATAACTTAAATAACAGATTAAAAACAATAAATGGTAGTTGAACTCATGTCTATTCAATAATTTAGTAGCAAAATGATTTTTGAACTGAAAATGGTGCTTATTTTATCGTTGCATAGTTTTTTATTAAAATGCAATTAATTGTGATGAATTAATTACAGGCCCTGCAATTAACTCAATTAAATTTTTAATTGAGCTCTACTTCTAATAAGTATCTTTTAGGATTTGAAGTTGGCAATTTCTATGTGGAAGTATTGAATCAAATATGTCCAAATGAAAAGTATTTAAGTTGTTCCACCGGCTGAATTGATGCAGTTTATATGCATTGCTTTTACTTCCCTCTTAATGTGTAACCGTGATGAAACTAAAAGCAGTCAAGGAACATCAAAATGCGAATTTACAGGTCATTTGCAGCCACCTAAGTATCTGAGAGTGAATATGACTCCCCTTTTGTTTTCTTCTTTGCCTCCAGTTTAGACTCGGTGCTTGAGACATCATGCTCCCCCACTGCAGGAGGAAAGAGATAAAGAAGCTGCTAAAACAGACTGAACACATGTTGCTGGTAGAAGTACGCGAGCAGGTGCATCCTCTCCACTGTTCTTGCATGCATCAGTTCAGTCAGAAGTCTTTCTTTTTTCCTTTTCCTCTCGAAGGAAGCACAAAGCGTGGGTTGGATGTTTCTCCCAGCGGGGAGGAAACACTTTGCCTGCAGACAACTCCAGCTGTGAGCTTTGCAGGAAAGCTTGAATCCTGAGTTTCAACCTATATTTGCGAAATAAGAAAAGAACAAAGCAAAGTCTCATAAGAGAGCAAATTTAGCTCTGTGCTTGCAATCGTTTGGGGTGTCTCCCTTATATTTTGCAACTTGGGACAGAACATCTATAACAGACTCAGGAAGCCCTGGGGGATACTTGGAGGATTAGCACTGGCAATATCTGCTCAGAGCTGGGAATTAATTAAGTAATTATGAAAACCAAGTATGAATATTGCATGAGTCCTGATTAGGCCGTTTGTGATTGTGTAATCTCATTTCAAGCGGCTGACCGTTCCTGTCAGCCAGGTGGAAGCCAACTCGTTGTGTATTTCTACACACACACACGCACACACACGTACTTCCTTGTACAGCAAGGATGCAACACATAGCTAATCATCATAGTTACTGCTGGCAGAACAGCTGATGTTTATTCCATTACAATAATCACAATGAGGTAATCACAGTGGATTAATTCTCATAGTAATGGGGATTGAGCAGCAGATTATTTCTTCTTACCTAATCCATAAAATTGTGTTTGTAGAAGCACAGGATCTAAGAATATTACTGTGAGCCTGAAGTTAAAGCGACGGATAAAACAGGTTTCATTTTGCTGCTAAAAGTGGGTTTTTGCTTTCGTCTGCGACACTGTCTGGCTTGTTGTTTTTGCTGCTGTCTGTGGAGTCCTGTGGGGTTTTTTGTTGTACCGCAGTTTGTCCATCAGCCTCTTTATTGACAGACTTCAAGGCCCTTTCTCAGCCAGACGGTTGCTTTAAAGAAAACGCTTCCTGCAAAAGATTCAAACAGACCCAACAGCAGACAGGAGATGAGTAGCTAAGAGAATAACTCCACAAAGATTGGCATATTCTCAATATACACAAGCAGCAATACCTGTGAAATATAGGTAACTACTAGAGTTCACAAACTATGGAGGTCCAAGGACTCCAGTTTCCTATTAGTCACCTGGAAGTCTATCGATCCAAGGGTATACATCTTCTCTTTCATTTGTTTCACTTTTTTTCTTGTATTGATTTTTGACATTGACATTTTTAAGGTTGTATTCCACAGTGTGTAAATATCATATTCTGAGTTTGACTTGTGTCTTTTGTTATCCATGCAGTTATTTTACCTTAACTCCAGGATTTAATCTAACAGTACAACTGTGTGCCGTTTAATATATTTAATGTTTTCTTTTGCTTAAGATAATAATAATAATAATAATAATAATAATAATAATAATAAATATTTAGCACTCTCCGTCTTTGCTTAACCCATTAGTCTTCCTGCTATAGAGAACTTTAAAATAAATGTTTTTTATTTATTTATTATTTGAGTAGCAGAACATTACGCTGAAGGTAAACCAAAACATTTAATGTGAGTACATTTATTCACTATAAAAACAAATAATCCGGTGGAAAATCACTGGTGTTCTGTTTTTATTTATGTTTTATAATTTTTTATTTGTCATCTGTAATTTATTACTTTTCCCCTGGGGTATAATAAATATTACATGACACATTTTTAAAGAGAGGAGTGGCCTCTCTTTAAAAATGGGAAGGAGAACACATATTTCAAATAGACTGTATGCCTTTTGATCCTCATATGTTAAGAAATGAATTAAAAAATATCAAGTGACAAATCGCACAAATATGATACTATATGGGTCAGAGCATGGAAGGGTACAAAATAGAGCCCTTGTTCATAGTTTCTTTGGAGATTCCTTTTACAATTCAAATTTTCAGGTTTTCTTCTGAGGTTTCTCTGGAATATTCTCTCATGGGCATTTTTAAATAACAGCACTAATCTGCTTATGTCTGCAGTTGGAGCAACAATTAAAATGTTTAAAACAACTCCAAAGAGGTAAAAAATAAATAAAAAATAAATACATCTTGAAAGCTCACTGTCAGAGAACTGCTGCAAGGAGTGACAACTTGGGCTCATCAAGTCTCCATAACAACCATTAGATGTGATCTGCCAATTGTTCAAACGTTTTTAGGCAGTTAAGACTAAAATCTTGCATTTTAGAGAACAGACTGCTTTCTCACAAAGCCAGAAGATGTGCGCCATATTTTTCTTCCTGAAGCCAAACGACCCATTAGCAGGAAAGTCCAGCTGCTTTTTGCCAACTGCTCTAAAGAAGAAGATGAGAACAATGGCTAAAAAAAAACAAAAAACGCTTTGCTTGTTTGGAACTGTTTGATTTGCTTTCCTCAGACTCGGGTCAACAACACCTTAACTTTCACCTACCAAATAGCATCAACCCTATGACTTGAAATCTTCACTAGTAAAACATAAAACACAACAATATGATCAAAACATTTTCCAATATTTTTTTCACAGTATTTGCAAAGTGAGGAGAAAAATGCAATGATCTCAGCTTCCTCAGTATGATCTTTGATATTAAACAAATATTTCTCAGCCTTGATAGTTAAATCTTCAAAATGAAAGAAGTAAAATAAAAATAAAAATTTATTTCAGTGGCATACACTCACAGAAAGAAATAAGAAGAGCAGCCTTTAACTTATTTATTCTATCAAAGGAAAAATCCTGCTTAATAAAATCTCTTGTTGTATAGGCATTGGTACTGTAAGTAATCCTTTAAAAATAGATGTAATTGAACCCAATAGAGATTATCAACTGTTATTTTGATGTTTAAGGATGCCAGAAAACCATCACAAACTCAAACATGTAGTTAGCTAAACTCTATTTAGACTTTACCTATAGCTGTGTTTCTGTGTTCATAGGAGAGAAAAATGTAGTTTTCTGGCAACAAACACAGCTGGTGGATTTGGGCTGTTTGTTTGCAAACCTAAGCAGCATAGAAAACCTTTGGGCAAACTGAGGACAAGAAAGGAAGAGGATCCGTGACTCTACTTGTGTCAGTGCTGTCCTATTAGCATCTGGAGGTTGCAAAAGTGTTAACTGCCTTTTGCAAAATCTCTCAGTGCAACAATTTGCTAAGGTATAAAAAGATTAATTTATTCTATGGATTTTTGCACATCTTAACCAGGACTGCCAATAAGTTAGAAGGGTCTAATATGGCTCAAACTTAAAAGAAAAAAAAAAGAATACCAGGGAGCTTGATTCGAGTGAAAGCCAGAGCTTCTTATGTTTCACTATATGCTCTACTTCACTGGAGCAGTGCAGTGGGAACCTTCAGTATTTAAACTGGTCCCCAGTGTTTGAACTCTGTTCAGAAAGCAGAACATAAAGCGGAGAGATGAGAGGATAGATGCACAGGGAAGAAAAAAAAAAGATGAAAGGCTGCGGTGTGCCCTCCGAAGGGAATGTGAGAGCCCGGGAGCACGCTCGCTCACACTGTTAGTTAGTTGTGTGATCGTTCCTTTGTCCCTTTTAGCAGCAGAAGGAGCCGCTTTAAAGCCCAGGAAACATGAGATGAGAGAGACTACAGGTCTGATGTTTCAATTTCACATCCTTGCTCGCTCTTTACATTGTTGGATTACTTTCTGTGCGTCGCTGAACTTTGTGAGATTGCACGGTGCGGGAGGTCAGAAATCACAGAGATGAAGTTTTTGTGTGGGTGACACCATCGCCTTGCAATTCTTAAACTAACAATCATGCAGAGGATGAGAGGAGCAGGTGGGTCTCCGGCATCGCATGCCCACCTTTTTAACCCCTGTCTGCTCCCGACAAGCTGCTGCGATACATGCTCATTAATTTCATATCAGGTTATGACCAGAGACGCAGCCTGCTGTATGTTGTTTTTTTTGTTGTTTCTTTTTAATTGCAGCAAAAATGTCATTTTAGTTATTTTCATGTGGAGGGAGAGGTCACTGAGTGTTATTTTCCAGACATTAATGCTGTGCATATTTGTCTGTATAGGGAGTGTTAGTCAAATGTTTACACACTAATCACATCTATTACTGTCATTTCATTTTGGGGTTTTAATTATTAATTTGAACTGTTGTTTTTTTTCAAAATGAAATAATGATATTAGATACTTCAATGACCTAAAAACAAGAAAA
The DNA here is from genome assembly GCF_001443285.1 of Poecilia latipinna. Classification (NCBI taxonomy): domain Eukaryota; kingdom Metazoa; phylum Chordata; class Actinopteri; order Cyprinodontiformes; family Poeciliidae; genus Poecilia; species Poecilia latipinna. The sequence goes on along the minus strand of NW_015113141.1, from coordinate 201,680 downwards.
TGTATTCACAAACATTTGGAATAATATCCCTTTGCGAGTTTTGTGGAAACCACATGATTCCACTTGCTTTCTGTGGCCATCAACAAGCTTTTCTGATTAAAACATTTGCCTGGGAACCAACCAGTTTAAACAAGATTAATATTTCAGAAACAAAAAGTGGTTAGTTACTCAGTTGGAATAAGGCAAGACCTTGACGATAGCTACATGTACACTACCTGGCAAAAAAAAAAAAAGTCACCTCCTGGATTTCACTAAACAAATAATTATAAACCTCTTATTGGATAGTTACTGCAAGGAAACAAGTTATAAAGCCTCAGCTGATGCAATGAGTAGCTTCTCATTTCTTAGACAACCACGTGGAAAGACGCATCCTGTGGTTGCAGAAAAGATGTTCGTCTGTTTGAGAAAGGTCAAGTCATTGGTATGCATCAAGCACAGATTACAGAAACTACTAAAATTGAGTTGAGAACTGTCCGACACATTATTAAAGACTGGAAGGAAAAAAGAAAGAAGAAGAAATGTGGTTGGAAAAAACTCCTGGAAATGACTGTGATCAATGACCTCAAATCAAAGGAAAACAAGAGTGGAACTGAGAACTGTTTAATAGTGAAAGTAAGAGTTATTACTTACACACACAAAGCAAAGGGAACTTAAGGATTGGGACTGAACAGCTGCGTAGCCATAAGAAAACCATTAATCAGAGAGGCTCACGGGAAAAAAAGGCTTCAATTTGCAACGAAGCATAAAGATACTGATGTAATCTAGAGCAATGGAAGAATTTCATGTTCTCTACCTTCTTCCAGAGTGATGGGCACATCAGAGCAAGAAGAGAGGCAACATTAAGAGCCCATCTGACTACCTGTGTATAGCGACTGCCCAGATTATTCCATCATGGGATAGTTTCTTCCCTGATGCCATGGCGTTGTTCCAAGATGATGCCAAGCTTCATCAGGCTGAAACTGTGAACAAGTTGTTCAGGGAGCATGACGCGTCATTTTCACACGTGGATTGATCACCAAAGACTTCAGACCTCAGCCGCACTGAGAAGCTTTGGGATGTTCTGCAGAAGGCTTTGCTCTGTGCTCAGAGTCTTCCATCGTCAATACAAAATCTTGGTGAAAAATGAATGCAGCAATGTTTGGAAATAAATCTTGTGACATTGCAGAAACTTAGAGGCAGTCCAACAAAATGTTACGTGTGTGACCTTTTTATTTTCTTTTTCTTTTGTCCAAGCAGTGTACGGATTTGAGTCTTTTTGTACAATTTTGCTGTTTGTGTTTGAGGAACTCCACATTAAATTCAAACTTTTGCACTCAATAACTGTTCATGAAAAATGGCTGATATTATTTGCTGTACCATAATTCAGACCTGGAATAAAAGTCCCTGAATTGCACTGCATAGCAATTTCTGCGCTTTGCCTCGTCTATTTGGGAGCCAATAACCCTGCCGTTTGTATTTTCTCTTTGAGAGAGTCATATTTCACAGCTACTAGGCAAATGAAGTATTCAAAATAAATCTATTGGCATAAATCACTTGTTAAAACTTGCTAGTGTCACAAAAAATTTGCGCACCCTGGTTTTTCACTGGTTATAACATCCACTTGATGAGCAAAATATTGTGACCTCCACTCAGCACAAACTCATCATGGTTTGAGGTTTCTTTGTCTCCTGCCTCGACCGGCTGCTTTGCATGGATTTGACTTTGAGCTTAAGGGATTTGCATCCGTCTGTACAGAAACACATTTTGGCAGCTTGGATATAAATATTAAAGTAAATGTAGAGTCATGTAATATGATGTCATAATGAACTAATCACATCTTTGTTGTGATGCTTAGAGAACATGATTTCTTTATAGATTTTCAGTTAGAAGCAAACAACCTATTGCACTGCATGTGTTGCAAACAATAGTTTTGTGCTGTGAGAGTGCTATTATTTTCTCTCTATCCATGTTTTTCATATTATTCATTCTCCCTGCATACCTCTACCCACCGCTCCCTCTTCCAGAAATGAACGGAAATTGGTGTGTTGGGGAGGCCACCAGCAGGCAAACAGAGCACGCCTACACCTGAGCTTTTTATAGCCTAATAAGATGACCGCTGGATGGCGGTACTGCAGGGTCAGCGTGTGTGTTATCTGTGCTGTCTGCACAAATCTAGCCCATCATTACAATCCTGATTGGCTGTCGGCTCAGACTCCTAATGATATAGTCTGTTCGTCTTATACAGGGAATGTGGAAAAACTGGCACTGAGCGTTTTTGACTTTTTATTCCGTTTTAAAAGCCTGAAAAGCAACATAGTAATAATAATTCTTTGAGAAAGGCGGGAAGTGTGCTGTAAGCTCATGATGCCATCCCGCTGTGTCGTGTCATATCGTGGGATGGCACCGGATCTTGTCAGGGCCTGTAATGCATATGTGGCGAATTAAACATTGCATCATGTCTCTGTTAGAAGGAAAAACAAGTTGTGATGGTTGTGAGAAGACTTGGAATTTCCTGTTTTTCTCACCACATATTGCATTGTGAAGGCTGGCTCTCGTTTGTTTGGTGTCACAGCTTAAAGACACAGAAATGTGCCAGACAAAAGTCAGTTGTTGCATTAAAACGTCCAACGATAACTTTATGAACAGTTCTTTCTGTCCATTTTATTTGCATCAAAAATATAAAAAGAATAAAAATAGTGATACCGTTGTCCAATATGATAAATATGAGATGATATTTTCCTTTAGATGTTGGAGATCAAAGACTATCTGGGAGGGGAGCAGCGTCTGTGACATCTCTTGATGCTCAAGCAGCAGGGAAACTTGCCTAAGAAATCAGTGTGACTCCTTGGTCAGCCTGCATCCTGAGTCTCCATGGAAACAAACTGCTGTATTTGCCAAAAGGTGGATGTGGTCCCTGAGACATTCATTAACACTATGTTTGATGCATCACACAGGGGAAACACAGTGTAACTCTTTGATTAGGAATACCATAACATGTTTCCTCCAGTTTGCGTTCAACCTCCAGGTTAACTGCATGAACGCAAGTCGTGCTCAAGATATCTGCTGGTGCTTCAGGTTTTAACTCTTTATTGTGACACACAGGAGAAGTTGGGAAATAACTCAGTCAGCAGTGACATAAAGCTACAAGTCCACATTCAGTCTCCATAGTAACCAACCACTGGTCAGTGGACATCATTAGTCCTCAAAATCCATTTGTCCTTTGGGTTTTAACTCTGTGATGATGGACACAGAGGAATGTAACATCTTTTCGCAGCCCGCATTTAGTATCCTTGGTAACCAACTGCCAAACTGGTCAACAAGCAGAGAAAGTCCCAAGAAACCTATTCCTGCTTTTGAATTTATCTCTTTTGTTCAACACTCTGATGACTTCGCCCAGAAAGTCAGTGGAACTCCTCGATCAGTGGTAGCGTCCATCTACTGGTCCAGATTCAGTCTCCTTGGTAACCAACTTCTCTCCTGGCCAGAGCCTGGAAGTAGTCATCAAGAAGTCAGTTTAACTGCTCAGTCATTACCAGTTCAGGTTCAGACCAGGTAATTCATGGTTCATTACTCACTCATTCACCTCTTCCATTTTTTTGGAACACAACTCCACATTATTCATGGAAAAATCACATATTTACACACTTTTGTAGAACATTTTTAAGAAATATTTATTTAAAAAAGATAACTTGAGAAGCTGATATACCTGGACAATGTTTCAACCTTCAGTTTCACCTGACTGAAGACTGTAGGTGAGCTTGTATGGCAATGCTGAGTCTGTATTAATGCATATTAAGGTGCATTTGGTGTGTGATCTATTAAATTAGGTAGTAATAAGCATTTTTGTAGGAGTTTCAAGTATTTGCATATTTCAGCTGTTCACAGTCAGTTGTGGTCCCTAAACGCCAATGACTACCGGGAATCCATTCCTCACAGAATGACTTTTTTTTTTAAAAGAGAGCATAGAACTAATAGCTGTCCTGTTAACATTTTTTTTTTCAGATGAGCTCAGGATTTTATCTGCTCCTCCAGAGTTACAGTGGTCCTCTTGACTGTTTCTTTGACAAGTGGCTGGTCCTTCAGTTTGCCGGGTTTTTCAGCTGTGCCATCCTCTTTCTATGGTGTTCAGTTGAACAATGCTGCATGAGATCTTTGAGCGTGGGATACTGTTAGAAAACCTAATCCTGCGTTAAACCTCTCAGCTACTTCTTCTTCTCCATCATGTCTGTGCTCCCTGGTCTTCACAACGCTGTTTATTCACCAACGTTCTCCAGAAAACCTCTTAGGCATTTACAGGACAGGTGGATTTATACTGAGATTTACAGAAATATAAAAACATCTTAAACTTTTTCAGATTTTTACTTGGTAGAATAAAAATATGGATTGGTTTATCTCCCAAATCCTTGTAAAACACAATAAAGGTTTCAGTTTTAACATGACAAAATGTGGAAAAGAAAAGGATGTGAATACTTTCACAAGGCTGTGTAGTTATGTTTTCTATATATAAGCACTTACTCTTCGCTGCTACACAGACAAACGTTTTATTTTCATCCAGAGCTGTCTATGTTTCCCACCAGATAAAGGCTGTGATTAATAAAATGGGTCTCTTGGTCCCCTCCAGCCTTCTCTCACCTTCTCTTCTGCTTCTGTGACAAACACTTGTCTACTTTTTGGCTGCACATCTCTCATCCTCTCTCCTTCTCAGAACCTCTTTCTGGATAACAGTCGTTTTCATCTTCCTATACCTGGATTAAGAGAGAATATTTCTGTTTCTCTTTCTCCCCTTACTTCCTTTACGGCTCCCCGTTGCTGCCTCTGGAGCCCTGGTAAATGATGCATGGTAGACTCGCAGCCGCTGAGCAATCATTAGTGAGGTGGCACAGGTGAGCAAGAGCGGCGGATGATGAAGAGACAGGGATATAGAGCGAGAAACAGAGGACAGCAAAAGTCGTGTTTCCGCCCCGAGGCGTTCCCCATGCCGTCACAAAACCAGTTGTTGTTTGTGTAAAACACTAGTCTGTGGCACTGCTTATGCCAGTGGTCATTAATCCACACAAATCCAAACACAGACGCAACACAACTCAGACACTAAAGTGCATGCTGGCAATGAAGCCGTAATGGTGCTCTCAGAGATGACACTCTGATGTGCAGCGTCCTAAAGCCCTTCTCTCACATAAAAACCAGTCTGGACTGGACCACTCTATGTGCTGAGTAGACAATATTATGAAGTGTGCATAATGTTTCCCTCTTGAAATTATCACTCAACAATGCCCTGATGCCCCCGAACATAAACAAATTTTGGGTTTATAGTTCATATCAGACCTAATAAACCGAGGCGTTACTTGACAGAGGCCCACAGTGAGTAAGAAACTCCTCCACACTGAGACGGCGCTACGGGTATGTTTCAGGAAGCGCGTCCTCCCCCGGTTATCAATATACAGAATGAATTTAGCTTGATGTAACATTAATAATCTGGTAGCTGATTATTTGACTGTGGGTTTGATGTCTGGCGGAGCCTCTGAATCTGACAGATGTTAAGTTTAATTAGCATTCACACCTACTCTTCTCTGCAGCCGGGAGTCTCACCCCCTCACAACAACACATTTACAGCGCTGGCGCACATCTTTATGTTTCCGTTTCTAACAACTCGCACTGTGTAAACACTTACAGAATCTCACAAGAGTGCATCAGTATTTGGTGGCATTAACAGGAACTGTAATTTTGGGTTCATTGCAGACCAGTGTGTTGTGCACAGGCAGTTAACGTACAACCAGTGCACCCAAGCTGCATGTTTAATTTTAATCTGCTGAAGAAATGAATCAGTTGATGTCTCTTCAGGGTCTTCTGCCCCAATATTCAGAAACAAACAAACAAGACGTCCATCAGAGATTAGCTCAGACGTTATGACTCCGGAATATAAACGCTGCTGTTAAGAGCGATTTCATTCAGTATCGGAGACAATAACGAAGTTTCTCTTGTATATATCAGGTTCAGACCATAAAGCCACTGAGCTAGACCTTACATCCGAGAAGTTATTGAACACTTACATAGGGACAGACACTTGTTGCTGAAATGTGCAATACAAGTAAACTTGATTGAAACTTGATTAAATTGAAATTTCGGGTTCTGCACAGACTACGACAAAAAATATGCCGATATATCCCCATACCGGCTTTGACATGATTCCCTATAACTTTATATTCTAAGTAGCTCAACCTCTATATTAGTCCACACAAATAAAATTGGCTCCAGGTTTAATTCATACAAGAATGTTTTGAAACAATTTTTTTGACTGACATATTTTAGCTTTCCACCACACTGCCCCCTATGCGTTTGGCAGGTTTATTTTTTTAAGGATTTCTTTTTCAGCTCTAGTGGCCTTTATTTCGTAGTGGAGTGACAGGAAAGCAGGTTGTGACAGATGGAAAAGACATGCAGCAAAGGTCAGCGGGCCGGGACTCGTTCTTGTGACAGCCACGTTGAGGACCAAGGCCTCCTTATATGGGTCACATGCTTTACCCCTGCACCTCCGTCACTCCTGACTACAACATTGTTTTAAAGGGATAAAAATTGCTGGCAACAATATTTGGGAAGACTGGGGCCATCAGACAAATCTGATGTTTTTAAGGGGTCCATTGTGTCCAAAATATCCCCCTACACTATTACAACACAAGCCTAAACAGTTCCTATAAGACAGGATTGAGAAAGGTTTTCATACTGTTTTTACCTGAATTGTGTTTACCAATGTTATAGAGTTCTGTGATCATTATTACCTAAGCTCATGATAAAATCAGCTCTCTAAAGTTTTGAACTAAAAAAAAAAAACAATTCAAAAGTTAGATGGAGAACTGACCTTTCACTATATGAATCTATTTTCGTTTGTAAATCAATGTGCTGAACAGGCTACCGGAGGTAGGTGTGATATTAAAAGCAACATGCAGACAGGCTCACTTATTTTCAGCATTGTTCTGTCACCTTAAATGTTATTAAGTTTTTTTTATTAAGTTTTTTTTTTTTTTACTTCTTCCCTCAGCAGCAGAGGCACAGCAGAGTTTCTAGGGCAACAATCAATGTAATTGTCCTAAGTCTGACACATGCAATCTGCTAAAAGCCCTGAAGCCCAAAAGGCCCAGGTGTACCCAGGGATTACAGAGCTGGAGGACAGGTGAAGTCAATGCACAATGATGGTGACACATGCACACGTTTGTTCAGTAGTCTTCTCAAAGGCAAGCACACAGACACACAAGCAGACGCAGCCATACACGAGCCAACGAACCTTAATATAGTCTCCCCGGGCTTTGCATTTGTTTTGCTTTAGTAACCAAATTTTTCAAAGTTTCATAAGGTGTCACAGATGTGGATCCACCTCATAGCTCTGAAAGCTTATATTGACGCATGAGTAGATTATATAAACAAGGTTCATATGTAAAAAGGTTCTGATCTGAATATTTACATGACTGGAGTGCAGAAATGATTTAGTACTAATAGATGGTTATGAATCTAGTTTCTTTTGCCCTTGAAAATGTTCATGTAATTATTGATTGTCTTTTATCATTAACTCTAAACGAAAGGAAGCCATCATAAAATTCTAGTGTTTTTTGGGTTGTGCTTATTTTTATTTACCAAAGCCTGTGCTATCACAAAGTTACCTTGAACCTGTATCCCTGGAATTGAATCACTTCTTACTCAGCTGGGCAGTTTATAGTGTTATGACTCAAGGACTGTTCATGTAAATAATCACTGATTAAAAATGACCAAACAACATCTCTTCTTTTCAAAAACGCAAAGGAACAAAAGCTTCAGTCCCAATCTTAACCTCCTTTTATGGTGGCAACATTGAGTTTAGCCATAACAGTGTGGCTTGATAGCTGCACCATTAGACTCCAAAACCATCTCTAGTGGACGGTGAGGTCAGCAGAAAAAATCATTAGTCACCAACTCCCTTCCCTCACAACAACAGACTTACCTAAAAAGCCACAAAAATTGCTGATGACTTCACTCACCCACCACACAATCAATTCTGCCTCCTTTGATCAGAGAGAAGGTATCAATGTAGCCATGCCACCAGAGAGAGGAGTAGCTTATACATCATCATATAAAGCAGTGAACACTCTTACACACCGCCACCCACCCAAACGTCTTCTCATAAGGTCACTTTATAACAAAGGTCTTCAACTCCTTGTCCAACAACCTGAGTCAAATGACTGAAATACTGAAATACCTCGTCAGTATGCAGTCAGGTTCTTCAGAGAATTGGATTTGAAGACCTCTAAGACTCTAAAGATTGTAAATAAACACTAATCAACCATGTTTTTAACTGATTTTTTATTATCATTTATTGTTGTTGCGAATGTCTTTATGTTGTGCTCACTATGGGTCATGCAGAAACAATTTACATTCTCTTTTGCTCTTGTACATCTTCAGAACTGATAGTAGTTATGACTTGACTTGATTTGATAAATTGTTGTCTGTTGGTACTGAGAAAACAACTTCTCCTCAATAGCTTACTGCTTGCAGGAGTGGCTCTGCTTGTGTCAGGAAAATATTAAAACTAGCAGGTGCACAGCAACCCACGGCAGGTCAACTACACCCTGTCAATATGTTAATTTACAGTTCCACTGAAGAAATCAGTAGAAATGTTTGTAAAAAATAACATTAAAAGTTGGTTGTTCTTGTATATTTACAGAAATGAGGAGATGTCAGCGCCCATAGCATTCAGAATGGAGCAGACAACAGTCAATTCAAACTGAGAGCAATAATCTTTGATTGTATGAAAATGGCTACAGTCTAAAACCTGGATAAAACATCTATCACGAGTATAATAATTTAAACATCACTGTGCATTAGGCAAATAGAAAATGTATGAAATTGAATTTTTGAATTATTATATATGAAGAGTTTGGGTTCATGTAACTGTTCAACCACTATCAAGCTTTACAGCTATATTCAGACAACACATGCTTATGTTTTGGCCTTGAGCTATTTAAAAATGTAAAATAAACTCTGCATATCATTGATGAGGCACAAGTACAATTTTGAATCACTCATTTTTTTAGAGAGAATTGTGAGGGTTTTTTTCAGTGAAGATCAGTCTAATCAGTTGGCATTTATGATTCTATGTTTCAAAAACAAAATCTGTATTTTCTCTTTGCAACAGTGCAGAGCATTGTGTTGAAAGTTTAATTTTATTGTGGTTTGCTTTAATGCGCACTGTTCTGAACTGGTTTTCAGCATAATGGAAATAATCCTGGTGCTATTGCTCCTTTATGTGAGTCAGGCTTATGCTTGAGTAAAATTATTTACAACAGTCTGCAGTCTGCAGCCAACAGGAACATGCATTGTAGAAGAAGACAGACTATCTTCTCTTCACACGCTGCAAATGGACCAAGTCCCCTGCTGATTTCAGGACAGGAGCAGTGAAGAAACACAGCTAGGAAAAGAATTAAGTTCTTGCAACACAATACAGCTGCGAGTCAGAAATAGCACTGCTGCGAGTCTGCTGTGTTGTAGCAGAAAATTCATGGTTACAAAAACCCATAAGACACAACAACAGAGGAACAAATGGTTGGAAATAAAAAAAAAATGTTTAGCTTTTAATCCAAAAAAAAAAAATGTTTTAATACTTTAGCTTTACATGCTAGTTGTTGAAGTGAATGGCTATGTAAGTAAGGTCAGGGGAAAGGATGGACTTCAACTGTTTCAAAACATTTCAAAAGTATTCGCTCATCTTGAACATTTTCACGTTTTTTCATCTTGCAACTACAAATATATTTGATTATGGTTTCATCTCTCAGACCAACACAGAGAAGTGCAGAGGTCTGTTTGCTACATTTACAGCAGCAACTCCTTTGAGGTTTGTCTCCACCGGCTTTGCACATCTAGAGCACAGAAATTTTCTAATTTCTTTGCAAAATAGCTTAAGCTCAGTCAGATTTCAACAAGGAGTATTTGTGAGCATCACATGTAAAGTGGTGCCACAGATTCTCGATCGGATTTGGCTCTTTGAAGTCAAGTTTATTCTTATAGACATTTCAGCAGCAAGACAGTTCAAAGTGCTCAACATCATAAAAACATAATACAGTAACCTTTGCTTTGATCTAAAACATCTGACTGCAGCTCTGGCTGCGTGTTTAGTGATGTTTCTGCGAAGAAGCGAACCTTTGACCCAGTACTTTTTATAGCCTCTAGCTGAAATTCTTGAAGGTTTCTCATGTATTTAACTCCATCAACCCACCAATCAACTCTGGTCTGCTTCCCTGTTCCTGCTGAAAGAAGGCATCCCCACAGCTTAACACTGCCACCTCCATGTGTCACTACGGAGACAGTATGTTCCTGGTGATGTATAGTTTATTTTCAACCACACATACGATTATGCATGTGGATTAAAATGGTAGACTCATTTTTGTTCTCTAACAAACCTGTGAGGCCTTCACCGAACTAAGATTAAACTACAGGCTGACTAATTAGGTGACTTCTGCAAGGAGATGGTTAGGTTTTATTTTGGAGTTTCCAAGTAAAAGAGAGTAAAATACGAACAACAAAACTCATTTTATTTTTTTAAAAATATTGAAAACCATTAATTATTTCACATTATTTTATGTTGGACAGTCACGTAAAATGTCTCTAAAATACACTGCATCAAAAAGTTAAGGTAAATATAAAGAGTAAGTTGACGAATGTTAGTGGGTTGTATTCCTATATTTATTTCTAACTCTTCTTGGAAATGATTCATTTTCTTTTTAAAATAAAAACATTGTGCTTAAAAGCAGCTACTAAGTAATGAGAACTGATGTTGAGAAAATTTCTGCTAACTGAAATGTATCATCGTGGTCAAAGGTAAAGAAAGATACTGCCTTTTTTCAGTTTATCATCATCATACACACAAAGAAACAAGAAAGCCTTTTTCTAGGATCTCAAACAATTAACTTTATATCCTGATGTCTGGTGATCCTGCATCTGATGTTGCAAGACTTTTGTAACAATTTTATTATTGACAGTCATAATGTTCAATTAAGTCGTACATCCATTCCATTAAGGATTGTTCGCCAGATTAAAAGCATCTTTAGAAAATAACAACCTTCAAACAGCTAATATTTTTTATTGTTATAACATTTCTAAGAAATTAATTGTTGTTTTGCTCCATTATAAGCAAGTGGAAAACCATCATAAAAGAAATACAGGCTTGAAAACGTTATGTGTTTTACTCTTTATTGTTGAAAAGTTTATTTCACACACAGAAGCTTAATGCTACATAAACTGGGGAAAAAATAACAGGAATAAATGCTTTAAAGGAATATCTCTGTCTACTGAATCAATACAATACATAAGTATGACTGATTAAATTAAATAGAGCTATATAATTTTGTAGTTTTGCTGCTATAATGACTATAATTCACTTTGGATCAGTTGACCAACTCCTGTAATAGAAAAACTGAATCAAAGCTTGACTAATGAAATTGTGCACAAAATTGATAAATGAACACATGGGATCAAATGAACATGATTTTAATATAAATGTAATGCATGTGAACAGGCTGCAGAAATTCCTGTGAAAGTTTTGAAGTGAGGCTATTATAACCTAATACTTTCTAAAAAAAAAAAAAAAAAAAAGAAAGAAAAGCATGGGGAATTGCAGAGCAGAACCCTGACCTGCGTAAATGTGCACAAACCTGGGAACCATTGAGGGAAAGGAAGTAGGACACCAGCTTCCATACAAACTCAGGACATCACCAGGGGGAAAAAAAATAAGATAAATTCATGCTCATTCCTCAAGTTGAACTCTAATGACGGGCATTATTCATTTTTCCACGGATACCGTGTTCTTGGTCAGCAGACAGCTCGGAGATTGGCTGCTTTATTTTCCCTTATTCACTGCTACCAACATCTATTAAACAAGTTCTGCTCTGGCCTGCAAGAAATAATTAGTCTACTGGATAGGTCAACTTAATCATTCCTGAAAATAATATTCAATTATCTCCACAGCAACTTCTAGAGCACGTCTCCTATTTTTAGAGCCCCCCCTCCTACGTTTTACAGAGATAGGGAATTTGATCCTTTTTATGTCAAGCCTGCAACACAAAGCAGCAGAGAGTCAGTGGTGCCAAACAGACTTGCTGGGTAACCTATTATGCCTTAATAATAGCCCGAGCTTTCTTATTGTGTCTTCCTCTGTGTGGTGCACCGCATATGAGCTCCATCCCACTCGATTACGCCTCTCCTCTTCCTCAGCCTTTCTCTCCACTGCTCCATTCAATGTCCTTGACTTATATCATCGGTTAGCCTTAACAAAGGGCAGAGGGAAATTATGACTTATAACAGGTTCAGGTTCATCATTATGTGGTAATAAGTGGGGCTACAAAATGTTTGGTTTAATTAGAGCTCCAGAACCACTGACATCCTGGTCAGCCTGGCTGAGGTAGGCAAAATGTCACAAAATTCAGAAACGTAAAACTGACAGAGGAGCTTCTTTTCCCCCAAAGTGTGATGAGTCACAGGCAGATGATGAGGCTTAAAAATAAAACACCGTCTTGATAAGGAACTCTTGCTCTATGTATTATTGTCAGTGCCAACAGACAGACCGTTTGTTATTTTGGCTGCTCATAAAACTTCAATCTGCTGTTTTGTGTCTATAAATGACATAAATATGAACTGAAAGTTATAAATTTCCCTTTAGACTTGAGAGCATTTCAAGCCTAACCGTAACAAGAGTTCAGAAATGTGTTCTTAGTTTCCTCACATGTTGTTTTTGTGGACACTTGTTAGGTGTTTTTTCCATTAAACTTCCCCAAACCTTCATCCTATTGCGCCAAATCAGAGCAAAATCGAGGTTAGAACCAAACTCTTCACGCAGGAGAGTTTTTGATGTTTATAACTCAGAAAACAGAACTCCAAACTTAATTTTTAAGGTCTAATTGATGTAAAACAAAAACAAAATTGAACCTCATTTCAAAATCTTCTCCAATATTTATTTTAAAAACTGAATTTACAGTAAATTAAATCTAGAAAAGTCAAGAAAATCAATAGAAATAGTTTTCCATGGCAGCTTAAAAATGCAGCAAGTTAAACTTTGCTTTTCCTTCTCCACTCTGCAGTTTATGTGCTTGCATTGGACACAAGTACTATACCAGTGAAAACTGGTATCTATTTATTAATTTATTAGATAATACTTAGGAAGTGTCACATGTGATCTAGTTGTGTTAAATGTGCAGGGTGGAAAAAATCAAGGATGACTGATCTGTGTTGGAGCTGGAGAAGTGGCTGAAAGCAGAAGCCTCTATTTTTAAATATATATGATTTTAAGCAAAGAACTTATTTGCAAATAAATACTCCAGATCAGCTTTCTTTGAAACAAATGAATCCGATAGAAATATATATGGAGAATCCTGAAGCATAAAAGATAAAAATGAGCTACGAAACAAACAGATTTTTACAAAAAAAAAACTTGATTTTATTGTAACATTTCCAGACTGCACATATCAGACATGTAGTCTTGATGTTTACGGCTCAGAGTGAAAGAAAAATAGTAACTGGAGATGAAAGGTGGAAGAAAACATAATCACAAACTGTGACTTGCACAAACACGCAAGCAAAAAACAAATTTGCAGCTCCGCTAGTGAAATTTGTTTCAAACTCAACCTGCAAACTCTGTTTCACACATGATGTTGCTCCTGCTTTCACTGCAAGCATCTCTCTGTCTGTCACTCACCGCCTCTCTAGGTAAAATAAAAACTTTTTAGAATAATAAGTGAACAAACAATTTGTAGCTTTGAGCAGATGTTCAAAGCTCGGTGTTCCTTGGTCTTCTCGATGCTGTTAATGTTCTCCAAGAAATTGCTGAGGCCTTCAGAGAGCAGCTGGATTTATACTGAGACAGATTACAAACAGCTGGACTCTACTTAGAGGTGGAGAGCAGCCAAAGATATAATTTAAGTAGAGGTAAAAAGCAAAAAGACTAAAAAAGTCAAAAATAACAAATCTAAACAGATTTATTTATTTTTTTTTGCAAAAGCTGATTATAACATAAAATGTACTGTAAGAAACCAATACTTACATAAGGTAATGTATATATGTGTGTTAGAACAGATTATATTTCTTCCAGTGATATAATGCTTACTGTCTTTCCTTTTAACATAGAATAGAAGAAAAAAAACATGAGAACAATAAAACTTGTGTAGGAACAAGATGTCTCACTTTAACATAAACTGTATGCGTCTCTGTGTCTCATGCATTTTGGGTTAAAACATGTTTGTTTTTTTTATCCAATGAAATGACTCACACTGGGTAGAGTGTTCAGATAGTTTCCTCAAGTAAGAGCAGTAATAAATTAGCTTAATTAAAAGCAAAACGTACAGTAATACAACTATGGTAAAACTTGTGGGGTGTGCATAAGACTGGCATTACACTGTCATAAACATGACATACTGTCATGAACATAAAGAGGTCTTCATGAATAAGTGTCTTTCAGTAACTAATGATACTTTTAATGCAAAACTGCATTAAAAGTTGCATTAAAAGTGTCAACTTAGCATTATTTGGTAAATAATGACTTTTTTAGGCAAAGTAGCATTAAAACTTACATTAAAAGTCAATTAAAAGAGTCAACTTTGCATTAAAAGTCTTTATTTACTGAATGACATTCATAAAGACTCTTTCATGTTCATGACAGATGTTATGTTTATGACAGTATAATGTCAGTCTCATGCATACCGCTACAAAAAAAAATGTGTTGCCAAACGACTTTTTCAAAGAGTTACTC
>NW_015113141.1:154232-183106 GCF_001443285.1 Poecilia latipinna | reverse complement strand
CTCTCTCTCTCTCTCTCTCTCTCTCTCTCTCTCCACATCTTATTTCCCCTCTCCTGCTACTACAGTGCACCTTCACTTGTTCAGCCCTCAGTCTGAGAGGAGGAGGATGACATGTGATTGGCCAGGCGGGGACTGGTAGTCCGGGGGTTGGCACTGCGAGGCTTTTCGTTGCTCCCCATGTTCATGTTTACACCTTTGCTGACCGGGACGAGAGGAGACGCGGCGCGCCGGGGTCCGGTGGACAAACTCGGAAGTAAAGTCTTTGGGTTATTATTATTTTTGCTGGAACCTGTCAGCGTTTTATCTTTTGCGCTTCTTTTTTGTTTTTGTTTTGTTTTTGTTTTTGTTTTAGCATAACATTTTATTTTTATTTTTTTTATTATTTATTTATTTTTGGCGCTTTCGTTTAATTTCTCCGTCCAGCGCAACGATGCGTCAAAGTTTTTGGTGACTCTCAGTGCATTTGTGCGCTAAGGGCTGGGAACCAGGTCAACCTGACAGATCCTGCCTTTAAAAATAGTGAAACATCTCAAAACAAACTTTTAATGCGAACGGAATTAAAGTTTGGGCGATGGATGCTTTTTAAACCAAAGGACAAGATTAACTCGCGTTTTTGTACAGTTGATGAACTCGAGGGCGTTCAAGCCAGCCTCATCCTGTGGGTAAAGACCGTGCAGGACAGTAGCCCCCCTCGGTGCGGAGGCGCAGCCGGAAAAGATGTGCCCTCTTCGGATGCAGCGTGACCAAATTGCCGGTCCTTTGGTTCTTCTCCTGGTCTGTGGATTTGTGGCGTCTGGCACGGGTAAGTTTCAACTCACATGGCGAGACGCGCGCACAGCATCCAGCTGTGCTCACAAAGCGAGCATTTTAATCAGTTTGAAGAATTTAAATCAAAGTCATCCAGGTTACCTCTAAACCCCAGAGTGTTGTCAATGAAGGGGGGAGCAGCGCGGGGGTCTGGGACCTCCTGCTGACGAGCGTTTTCTTTCTTTTCCACACAGCAAAGTCTCAGCGTTACAGTAAACCTGAGCTCAGAGCTCTCTTTTTTTCTTGGAGCGGAAAAATCAAAGTCCCCCGGTGCGCAGGGAGTAATTAAGGTTTTGCTCCATGCCTTCCTGGCCTCTCCACCGAGGAAAACGCAAAGAAAAAGCCATGTGAAATGAAATAACACTTGACAAACTTTCTCATCCTCAATAAAAGATACATCTTTTTAAGCACGGGTTGCTACATTTCCTGGGAACCCGCTTATGAAATCTTGAAGTTATCATTGTAAACTATTTATGCTTCTTCAATGTATTTTTCATTATGCTGGAAAGTTGCAGTCAGAGTAGCTCAGACTGAGGAAGGGACAGGCTGGGATTTGAGTGGCATGGACTGGTGTAAAGTTCTCACACTGTGATAACTTTGTGTAGAAATACCACAACATGACAGTACATACACAGAAAATGAATCTAAACATTTTCATAATTGCTTTTTTTCTCCCCTACATCTTAAGGACAACTATTATTACGGTACTATTTCCACGGCATCTAAAACATCTTAAATATTGTAATAATGTCATTTTTTTCATTTTGATGTTAAACAAAATTGTTGAAAAAACACAACTGGCTGCTAAACTTAAATACTTCATAAAGCTTTCCAACTGTAGTTTAATAAGATGTTTATTTATTCAAAGTGTTGGGTGGCATTCACATAGTATGATGCTGCCACCATCATGTTGGTTTTAGTTTTCACAGAAGCATAGTTTGTCTTACTTTCTTTCTTTTTAACATATTTTTATTTTGGAAAGCTAAAAAAAATTACAACAATTTGATTTTTAAAAAAAGTGTAGATAGCTTCTTTCAGCCAGCTGTCCGGAAGTGTGACAGCAAGAGGGTCAAAGGAAGGGGAGCATTCAGGCACTTTAACTGACATCTCATCAATGTAAATGGTTGGATCAATGTGGCTGAACATTTTAGCACTAGTCTGTGAACGTTAAAAAATAATTAAAGTCTTGATACTGGTGATCAGCCCCTCCCTGGTTGGACCATTTCGGTTTTGGAGCAGGCCTGTTGCCAGACATAAAACCATACTTCAATAAAGTGCAAACCCCCAAATTTTCTTTTATATACAGTTTAACACAAAACCTGAATGGTTCAAATATTTTTTAGACTGCAAAAAATGTTACTAAAGATTTAAAAGCTCAGACTTTAAGTCCATTTTCTTAATGTGTGACAATAACTTAAAAAATATATTAAACCTGAAAGCAGAACTGTGAAAAATCTTTTTTTAAGTTAAGGTTATAAATGGCAGGTTTCAAATCTTCTTCACTTATCTTCCTATTTGGAAATTAAAGTTAGAATTGATGTGAGAAAATTGCAGTTTGTATAAATAAACGCAACATTTGTTAACAGTTCAAAAGTTTCATCGTTCAGGTTGCCATAGAGTCCCAACCAGTTTGACCTGCAATCTTTTAAATTGGATGTTTGGATGCTTTGGTCACAACCCCCAGTATGACAAGTTTGGTGACTCCGATGTCCATGTAACACTTTGAGACTCCTACGTCATAGTAATGACTCTTTAAATCTCATTTCGGTTTAGCCTGTTTGCAGCCAAGTATAGAATCATCCTCCCCTCCCTTTGTCCGACCAGATTGAAAAACAAGGCAGAAATCAGAGGGTTTAGTGGATTGTGGATTAAGCGTGGCGTTCAGTTGGTTAAAAAAAGAACAATGCGGCGTGCTTTGGGGACAACATCTTAGACGACTCTGAGAAATAAATCTGATTCTCTTTTTTTTTCTTCTTTTTCTTCTTTTTTTGTGCTGTGATAGTAGTAATCTTTTGTAGAAATGTATACAGTCTCCCAAGATGTTCATAATTTTTTAAAGGCCAATAAGATATCCCGGCTCATCAGCAGCACCACTACCACCTCTGCTGCCAATAGCTCCCAAGGTCCTTGTGGGTTTGTTATTCCCTGAAGCAGGGCAGAAAAGCAGCTTAGGTTTATTAAAGTTGTTAGCTTTTCTGAAATCCTTTCATGAGAATTGTTGATAAAAAAAAAAAAAAAAAAAAAAAAAAAAAATTGAAGGCCTGCAGGGAATTCCGATTAGAGAACCAGATTAGGCATGGGCCGGTTACTGGTATCATACCACGGTTTAAAAAATCTATGATTTCAAATATGTTTAAAAAAAATTAAAAATTGCATCTTGTCCTTCCAGATAAATGAAATCTCCATAAAGTGCCAGTTCCTCCAGTAGCACTTCCCCCTCCTTTACCTGTTGCAGTGCACTGCCGGTCAGCTGCCTGAAAAGAAAGCCAGGGCATACATAAAAAACATGGCCAGTGATGTGAAAACTAAAGGACCTCCTCGCATTACTTTTATTACAGCCCATTTGTTTTGAAACTTCACTTGGCACGCTGAGAGCCAGCTCTGTTAAACAGTCTTCTGTAGATAGTCACCTGAGACCAGCTTCTTAAACCTTGTAAAGACATAAACAGCATAAAAGTTTAATAGTCTGAGCAAGAGTGCAACAAAAAATAGCTGAATTAAGAGCGTTTGTGTTTTTATTTGTGAATGAATGTTAAAAGAAAAGTTAAAGTCATAGTAATATGCCATGTTACTATGTTATAGGACTCTAGCAGGTGCAGGAATAATGTTGTCTATACTAAGTAAAAGCACCTACGTCACTCATTTTATTATTAAAACTTTGTGTAAATATGCTTTATCATACCATGGGAATCTCATGCTGATCCAAGCTTAGAGCACATGTAGAAGAAGGAGGGGGTGAAGGACACAATAGCACAGTGTGCACCAGTAAAGTTTCTGTCTGGGAGAGAGGAAGCCAGAGATATATTTATGGCAGACATGATGGGATGGACGGATTGCATTTATCTTCTCTCCCATTGTAGGTAAACCTTTCCTCTGCTGCATCATCCCCCCACGATCCTGTCTCAGTTTCTCACCATTTTGTGGATCTGCTGAGCTTTTTACTTTAGAGCTTTTTTTTTTCTGTGTTGACATATACATTAATTACCGTGTTGCCAGGAACACTTGTCTCAAGTTACTACCCTGATGTCCATTGTTTTTGCAGCATGTGTGTGTGTGTGTACTGCTCCATTCAAGGCTTCATTATAAAACTGAAAGAAGAAAGGGATGTTTATACATAGTTGGTGTCTTTAAGATGAATAGATTCCCAGCAGCACCAATCAGAGGCAAACTTGTGAGCTTTGTTTAGTTTAGATGATTAAATCTTTTGGTAATGCTCAGTAATTATTTACTTTATTCCTTCCTTTCACTGTTTTTAGCATTTTTCTATTAGAATTTAGTAGAGCTAGCTCGTTCTCGCTCCTCCACAGCCTGATATAGAAAGGTAAAAGATCAGCATTTAAAGAACTCCCATGTGCCAAACCGTTTAAAAACAAAAGGCAAAATTATCCCGAAGTTGACATTTTAAATGGTCTTTAGCATCTCAGTGATTACTGCAGCCTGAGTTGAGAATAAAGAGTCATGACCCGAAATCTTAAGATTTTCTAAGGGTGTCAAGATTCAAAAATCCAACATGTGCCAAAATAAAAGTCAGAATTTAAAAATAATAACATAGAGAATTGGAAAATTCTTATCTGACGACAGTCTTGCTCTCGCTTGCTCTCTCACAGCCTCGATGAACCGCAGTCAGTTCTTGACATGTTTTAGAAAATACTATTTTCTTTTGAATATCCTGTTGCATTCAGTAACCATGGTGTTTTCACTGCAGCTTAGTATCTGATCAGGTCAGGATTGATCAGGCTGAAAATCGGACGATTCTGACTAGCAGCTGAATTTCTGGTGCTTCTCTTCCCAACAGGTAAAGGATGAAGCAGGTGGAAGGGTCCAGACTGTAAGACAGCAGGGGAGCGAGTGCGATTTAACTGGGCAGTCGGGTGTTGAGCATCAAGAAGCACAACCTGTCAGACAATGAAAGAGAAATTCAATTTGCTTTCTCATTTGTGTCAAGTTTTGAAATCCTCTTCCCCGCGAACATCGCTTGAAGCCTCTGGAGACTCTTGTTCTTTAATATTACATGCCAGCGTGTAAAAGGCTTCTGAAATATTTGTGCCCTTGTTCCGTGGAGGGGTCAGGAGACTTCTGCAACTTTCAGACTGCCAGAGTGTGTGGTTTATATTCACGGGAAGGAAGGAATGTGACAACAAAGCTTACCTTGAGCAGACACCTAAGTAGATTTGGCTTCAAAGACACTCAACAGATTGAGATGTCAGATTAGATTCGAGTGTGTCTGAAACATGTAGTCATAACAAAAGTGCTGTCGGGCCGTTGCATCCGCAGAGGTTTGGACAGGTGGTTGGGCAGCGCGGATAAGCAGCTCTCTGCGAACCAGGCCAGATCCGCGGGCCAGTTCTGCTTGCACACCAAGCCGGACCGCATTCCGTCCTGAGGCAGTGCATTAGTTTTATGGCCGTCAGGCGGCAGGGGATGGGAAGGCTGGCCAGCCCCTGCCCTCTCTGCTGTATTATTCATATGTGCAAAGTGGTCTTTTTTAATATTTAAAATGTGCTTATGATGCTCAAATTCTTGAAATCTGAGATGGCAAAAGAGAAAGAGGTGGGAGGGGAGCTGCCGCTGAGTTCTCCTTAGAGTAACTGACACGGATGGCTGCAGGAGGTGGTGAAGGATTTTTAAAGTCCTAGTCCACATTTATAAATTGTGTCGTCTGAGCAAGAGGACCAATCGCAGCTGGGAGCTATTAGAGATGATGCCCTTGAGCTGAATAACAAAAATTTTATTTAGGATGATGTTTTCCGTCTTTAGGCAAAAATGGCAAAAAAAAAAAAAAAAAAAGAGGAACAGGAAGAGAAACGGGTCTGTGAGAAAGACATTGAAAGACTAATCTCAGGGAAAGGCTTTTAAATATTCTTTATGGGGAAAAAGCTGAAGAAGAAAACTGTATAGCAGTAGCATTCAAGCATCATTAAACCTCTGGCACAGGCCAGACTCAGAGGTACTAAGATGGGGAGGAGGAGGGAAAAAAAGATGGAAAAGCATTCAATGTGCACAGAAACGAAGTTATTGCTAGCAACATCAGGAGAAACAGTAGTTAAAAAGAAAGATATTGTTGAGATGGGAGGTGGGGGGTTGAAAGTGAAAAGAGACACACAAATCTACCAAGAGGATGTTTTTATTAAGGCTCTTATCGATGGAAAGAGCTTGCAGTATTAAGAGCAGACATGTTTAATGCTTTGCCAATACGGTGCATGTTAGACGACGCTATAAATCTGCAGCAAACAGCAAAGGGCTCTGTAAGAGAGCAAAACAACAAGGTAAATGGGAGAGGGAGCTGACTATGAAGAGTGGGAAGTGAAATTACAGTTGTAGTTGAAGAAAGGCTTTGAGCAGATACTGCCGTGGCTAGGATATAGCTTCAAGCACAAGCCACTGTTTCTTCTGCAGAGATAGTAGCTTAAAGTATTTATAGTGATTTAATCATTTTGGTTTAACTGTCTTGTTTGTCTCAGACTAGAGGAACTCCTAAAATGTGTCCCAGGTTTGAGTCAGTATTGGATTGTCAGAGTATAATAATATTCTGCAAGAATAACAGTTTCACATTATCAAAGTATTCACGGAAGAATTGTGTGTGAAAATGAGCAAAATCTGTAATCAAAACTCATTGCATTTTGAATACTCCACAGGTTCAGACATGGAGCTGTGCTAGTGTTGTGCCCAGAGTCTGACCATGTCCATGTATATGATGGAGGAATGCATGTGGAGGGCTCAGCCTAAATGCCTCTGCAGTAATCCAGATTATGCTGAAATAATGTTTTCCGTAGCTGTTTTGGGGTCGTTCATCAACCGCCCTATATGTGTTGAAACAGAAATTCGGACTTGTTTAATCACATAGACTTCAAATCATTTCCATAAATACCCTCTAATTTTTTTTAAGTTATTTTATAAAGACTGCATCCCACCTTGTGACTTTCAAAAAAGTGTTGTTTTTTTAAAACAGTTTTCCTCTCAGTGTCAGTGGGACTTCAGTTTGGTTTCTTTTCTCACTTTTGTTTTGCACTTTAAGTCACTGACATGTTGCTTAAAGGCTCTGTTTTGGTTTGTCTTCTTGTATCTCTATTCATCCTCTGTTTAGCTCCTGTTTCCTGGTGTTTTCAGCTCATACAGTTTTCCTCCAGTTCTCCCACAGCTGCACCCTGTTTTTAATTAGACTCACCTGTTTGTCATCTGGTAATCACCACCCCAGTTGTTGGATGGATAGATGGATGGATGGATGGATGAATGGATAGTTTCAGTGACAGATGGGAGTTGAGTTTCTGCTCTGCCAGCAGGACGGGGTACCCCCTTCCCTTCCATCACGCCCTGTGGGGGCAGATTGGGTGGAGCCGACATGGAGGCATGAAGAAAACCTCTGTGGGGTTCCATTGTACTTTAGATGAATAGGACACTCCAAAGGGCTTTTTCTGCCCCCTTTGTGTGGAGTAAAGAGGGACAGCAAGAGAACACACACACACACGCACACACACTCCTTCACAACTTCGCCAGGAGTGCTGCTTCCTTTTATCTGCTTTCAAAAGGTGTGTCACTATTGCCCAACAATTCATGCAAGTTAAACTTGTTTGAGCTGAAAATGTCTGATTCTCCCGACGATTCATATGCTAAAGCAAGCTTGATGACATCGAATGTTAAGAAGACAGCAGCCTCCCACACATGCTTGCATGCACCCACTGTGGTTTCTGCGAACCAGACCCACGTCCCGTTATGAAGAGGTACCGTTTGTGTGTCTAATACTGGCAGACCTGCTCGGCCGCCAAGAGGAAAAAGTGAGTTAGCGCTGGAATTTTCATTTAAAGATTTCAGCGGCACTCGGAGCGTCGTGACCAATAGGATCTGGATTCTCTGCGGGGGCTCCAGCCAGATCCAGAGCAGCCACTTTTACCCCTAAGTCGGCACATACACACGTTGTAAAAGCCATAGCAGTGAGGACCGGAGATCGGAGACTGTGTCAGCTCCTGATTGGCCGCTCTCTGGTCCAGCTCTCTGCGTGTGTCCTCATCTTAAAAGAGGGTTTTTCAGAACATATAGATTCCCCTCATCCTCTTAGTTGAGGTTTTTATTTTGTCTTCAAAGGGCCAAGTCATCTCTGAGACCACAGTCTGTTAATGCTTTCGTGTGTGTGTGTGTGTGTGTGTGTGTGTGTGTGTGTGAGTCAGTGTGTTATATGGGCTTGGATAACTGCAGGAAAATATATCTAAGGCTGTGTTGTTATTGCCGTTTACATCAGTGGAGAAAATGTGCTGCACTAATAAAGACAGCAATTTTAAATGGATAGTTCAGGATTTTTAAAGTGAGGTTCGGCTAAGAGGTTACGTGCACTTAATATGTTACATCACTCTCTTGGTATTTTCATTTAGTATAAATTCAGATTTGTTGGTCCCAGAGGCTGGAGCTAACATTTAGTCATATAAGGGGCCAAGAACAGAGTGGATTTCTATTTCAACCACATCATAGCAGCTACAGGAATGATCTTTTGCGAATCTTGAACCCAAACAGAAGTCAGTAGATATTAGAACAATAAATGGAGGCAGTGTTCTAGCAATCTTTTCTAGATGAACCATAAACTGTCAACATTGTTTAGTGTTTACAATCAATGTAGATACAAAATACAAAACGCGGCCGCATTGAGGACGAAGTCCTCTATACATGGGTTGCGCTTTACCCCTGCACCACCGCAGTTCTCAGTTTCCATCAAGTTTTATGCACATTTTGAAGTATCTTGTTGAAATGGTTGCTAGAAAAGGCACATTTCCAAAAAGAAAGCAACTTTAGTTTTGAAAAAAAGCTTTTACGTTTTCTTGAGATGGTTTTTGACTTTTACAAAAAAGAGTTAATGCACAAAACGGGACATGAAAACACATTTCCTGAATTAGTTCTGACATGGCAAACTTTTCCATCCACTGGTGGGTCTCTGCCTTACAAAAGGCACAAAATTAAGCAAAATTTTTAAAGCCAAACTTTAGGAAAACTATGAGGAAAACCTTGTAGTTTTGAGTTTTTGCTGGTCAGGGCCAAATCAATTTTAGCCACCTGTTGCATCTCGATGTTTAAGAAAACTCTGCTTTGGAAATGAAGGACTAATCCTTTCTCTAGTGTTTGTTTTGTTTTTTTACCAATTTCTCACACAAAGCTACAACCCTTAAAATCAGTATTAATTTACCACTGTCATAACTTATTTCTTCTTCCCTCAGTTTCATGAAACTCTAGTGGGCATATATGCATAGCTTTGTATCCTCATGTATGCCAACCTCTCTTTCACTCCATCATCATTTCTTTCAGTAAGAGTTTGGGAATTGCTCTTTAGAAGGCAGCGTGAAAAATCCCATTTTTCTGGGTGTAACGCTTATTAGGGTCCCATCTGCCCTTGAGGTACTCATGAATGCTGGGAGGTGTCTGGGTTGTCGAGGAAGGGCAGAGGAGGGGGATCGGGGGGGGGGCATTGTCATTCCTGTGTGTAAGTGGATGTGGGAGCCACTGGGGGGGCTCATGCGAAGTGCGATCAGTCTCTTAACGCTGCAGAGCGCACACTGAGCAGCTGGTGTGTCTAAAGCAGGGGAATGACACACAGACCTCCCTGGAGAGAGGGGCATGCATGTGCACACCTCTGGCAAAAGAAAGAAGACGGAAATCATTTAGCCTTAGTCTTTGTGGCACGCAGCTAAGCAACAGCAGGACTTTCAGATCATTTACTTTTTTTTCCTTGCTTGGGTTTAAAATTAACTTGGATGATGTCTGTTCTATGTATTAGTGAGTGTAGGTGTGTGCAAGAAGGAAAGGGGCACTGCTTTGATGGATTGTATGTGATTGGCTGCATGTCAGACGGCTGCGACTCCGTGATTTAATGTAGTGCTTGTTGTGGAGCCAAAGCATCATGTTTGTCTCTTAAGCTCATTGTCCCTGTCTGTTCAGGGCGTTGATCTGCTACTTAATCAGAGGCTGGAAAGCGCGTAGTTAAACTCTCGTTGACTCTTCTGCTTTTTTTTTTTTTTACTTTCTTTTTTTCTATTTTCACCCAGAAATGCACTAATCAGTTGGCAGGTGATCAAAATTGGCCAATTTTTCCTTGATTGGCTCTAATACATGATCTGCAGCTTAATTAGTTAAAAACATCTGAGTACATGTTTTATTTATTAAATGCATAACAACTAAAAAAATCCAATACTAATTAACAAATGCAACATCTAACATTTTAAATGAGATTCCAGGAATCTGAGTGAAAACACCCCAGAGTCATGTACAAACAAATGTCGACTCTAATAATCTAATTGCTCCACATAGAATAAAAATAAACCCTTCAGTGGCCCCTTAGTGTGTGTATACTTGTGTTCCCTTAATACGGGTTATGGATGGAATCCCTACAGGATGATGCTGCCACCACCATGCTTTTAAAGATAACAATAACTCTCGTTTTTGCAACCAGAAGTTTTTCAAACATGCTTCTTTCTTGTAAACGTATCCTTCTTTCAGCCATCTAACAGTGTGCAGAAGCAAGAGGAAAAGAAAAGTATTAAGTTATTCTAACAATCAAAAAGCTGGAGAAAACTCGAAATCTTGTGCCTTTACTGGATTCTCATTTAAAGCACTTAAAAATGTTGACATGATGTATGGCAGAAAAATGTGGTCTCTATATTGCTGCGCCTTTTTTGAGTTGAATAAAATATTAGGATAAGCGACATGAGCTTTGATGCAGTAACGATCACGTAATTCTTTCAATTTGAGTTGGATTCTTCTGCCAAAAAAACAAAACAAAAAAAAACCCATGACACATTTTATTTCTTCTAGATGTTACATCCCTGGTCAAAGTTGGACTGAGAGAAAATTTGAAATCAGCATTGGTATGGAAAAGCCTAATCCGTGCATCTCTACCATGTTACCTTCTTTCAGCTTCTCTTAAACCCTTCCCCATTTTTTTGATCCTTTAAGATCTTGCGTAGAAAAAAAGTCTGCTATGCAAAATATAGAGCTTCATCCTCAGAGTATAAGCAGATGCATACAAACAGCCGCAGTTGCGGCAATAATCCCCATTTCTGAGCAAACACTCTTGGAACCATAGCAAAGAGCAGCGTGAAAGAACGGGATCTGGCCTCATCCACTCTTTAATTCCTCCACCCATCTTCAGCTTTGGGACCTAATTCTTACTTCTCCTCTCCATGCTCTGACTGGGAGCAAGCACACAGGAAAAAAAGACTCCCTTCTCACTTGGATTCAGGTCTTAATCAAGGGTTGACAAGCATGTCTTGGCGTGGTTTGTGTGTTTGGTGTGTGTGTGTGTGTGTGTGCTTCACATTGATGGGGAAACAAACTGAATTACTCAGGTATCACTCTGTTTTTCTGCTCGGGTCACAAAGGGGTCGTACTCTCTCTCTCAATCAGTCTGTTCATACCGACGCGCCGCTTCTTCGCTCTTCTGGCAGCTCTTCGGATTGCGCAGAAGGAATCCTGTTGTGGTCACCATGCAAAGCGTCATGCATCAGCCGCTGCGGAGTAAGGAGCCATTTGTGCAAAGCAGAGGGATGAGAGATCTCATATAATGTGGCAGATGTACCTGCATGTAATTAAGGCTAGATTTAAGTGTCGGAGCAAACATGCGCATTGAGTGTGTCAGCGGGTGTGTGTTTCAAGCCTCTTACCTGCTGCTGACCAGATGGGCTCTGCAGACGACCTCACGCTCACCTCTTTTCCCCTCCGCTCTGCTTAGATTAGCTGGTGAGCCGAAGTAAGGCGCAGGCATCGTGGTGGACATATGAAGCCCACCACCCCCCACTGCAACGGCCAGTCCCTCCCCACACACACATGTACAAACAAATGCAGAGCACATATGCAGACCTCATTCTTCACATTAGATATTTCAGATGACAATATGTTGTTTGTGCGTATGCATGCCTTTGAGTGTGTGTGTGTGTGTGTGTGCGCAGCACAGTCTGCTGTTTATGGGGATTATGAAAGCAGATGGACAGACATGCTGACTGGTGAGGGTTCATTAACTCTGGGTGTCTCTATTCTGACTCTCATGCTGCTGTTACTCAGCCTCAGCTCACAACTAGTTCAGCAGCCAGAACGTGCGTGCGTGCGTGTGTGCGTGCGTGTGTGCGTGTACTTGTTCAGCTATCCTATTTAGGTTCATTACTGGCATATTTAATGAACTACTGAAGACCAATGGGCCATATGGGGACCAAAATCTGGTCCTGATATAGAGGTAAGGTGTGAATTAGGTTTTGGTTAAGATCAGGGTTAGCTGTATACTAGTAATTGTTAGGGTTAGGGAAAATGTCTGGTTTAGTCATTAAACTATTGTTCCTGCACAATATTATGCTGCGTTCCACTGTTAATCTGGAACTCGGAAATTCTGACATCACAGTCGGAAAAATCCACTGGAGCAACTTCTGAAGTCTGGAAAATTGGGTGCATCTCCAATTATCCCCAGTTATTTGTTTATTTGTGGATGGATGGATGGTTTGACTTCTTGTCCAGATCAGAAAATATAATTTTCCATAGTTTTTCTGCTTATTTCCACACAAATTAAATGTTTTTCCCGAGCTCCCCTGTTTTATGAACCAGAATTATTTCTAAAAAATAAAAAGCAGCAGGTGAAGCACACTTCATCCCATCAAGCCACAGGCAGCAGAGAAGCTTTACTCTGAGGTGACCCAGCATCTTGAGGCCGGGGAGCGTCTCCGCAGCATTCTTCCGCTCTGCTAAGGGAGATGAATAGTTACAGCGGATCATTAAACACAAAGCATTGTCTCCCTTTCTATGGCTTCAACCTTCACACTACAGCCAGCTCTCATCCTTATCTTCTGTGGCTTAATTAAAGGAACATGTATCACGTAGGGACAGACAGACACACACACCTGTGGAGAGGCAGACAGGCAGACAGACGAGCTGGCAGATTCCTGGACAGATGGGTTGTTTGGAGCTCCTCTGAGGCCTCACAGCTATCAGACTCAGACAAATTGAGAGCTAGAGGCGTGATCAGAAGTAAGAACATCAGTGAGGGGAAAAAACAAAAAATCAGAATGCTGCAAACACAGTGATTAATCATTCATTTTACAAAAAGAAAAATAGTCTTTTTGATGATATTGAATCTTTGTTGTTCCAAATGAAAGTGGCAAGCGCTCCTCACTGTCTTCACTTCCTCATAACGCATTAATGATAATTAGTCAACAAAGCAGAAGAAAAAATGTAAGAGAAAATCATCTTTCATGTCCCATTTTTGTCTGATAAAACACTAAAGGCAAAAAGCCCACACCAGAAGCATTACATCATAAATCACATTTATTTTTAATCAAGACATCTCTAGAAGTGGCTTGATGCCACATGTAGGGCGGACGCCAGGACATGTTGGCGGGCTCATTGTAACCAATAAAAGAATTGGCACCGCATTTGCATAAGCATTTATCATTATTATTGCTTAAATTCATTTATCTGTAGCACTACTACATTCAACAAATCTCATCTTGGGGCACTTCACAAAACAAATATGCCCATCCATGTGTAAACATATAAAATCCCATTCACTTCTTTTTTTTTTTCAATTCAACTGAACTATTGATTTGATTGATTACATACAAATAATCCAATTGTAATACACTTTAGCTGAATACAGTTGATCATATCAAGCCAATTTGAGTATAAAGAAACTCAAGTGATTACATCATGTTATTGACTATGCAGCAAAAATAAAACACAGATACACTGAAGCAGATGCACTTTGTGTAAAAAAAAAAAAAAGACACCAAGTTAATAGGGGGAGTATTAATTTCACTGACTTTGTCCAGGAAAAATACACTTTTAAACACTGAAGTACTAGTCCAGGAGTGCTCTGTAGAACATCTAGGAGAGTATGCAAAGATAATAGCAGTAATATCAGGAATCAACAATAAAAACTCAATCAACTAGTAAGGAGTTGTTTCTATGACACAGAGAGTTGACAAAGTTTGTGGTAGGAATATTTTGTTCAAAGGTTTTGTGCAGGAAAGACAGACTAGCTACCCAGAAACACACCTGACCAGGAGTACTTTCTACAGAACTAAAAAGCAGCAGAGTGAACACACAGGGTTAATGACGACAAAAGCTCAGTCAGTGAATGCATCCAGAAGAAGCACACAGCCTTAAACAAAAGCATGGAGAGGAAATCAAGCAATTAGCAGCAATGTCCCACTCAGTAGATCCGCCCTTTGTCACACCCTTACACAAAATCCCTAAGGAAGTATTAGTTTCTGTGGGAGGGAAACAAAAGAGGTTACACAAAGTTAATGACAGTCAATAGCTAAAGAGGCAAACTAAAGTCAGTACCAATAAGTGAAGTTTACTTTCTATGGAAAGAAAAAGACCAAGAACACATAAGTTGTTGGCAAAGTTAGTGGTAACTATATATCTGCCAATGGCATCATCCAGGAAAGAGAAAGAGCTATCACTGATATAAGAAATAAAAATAAGAAAACAACACAAAGTTAATGGCAGGAATAAATTCTTTCATTGCTTTGGCACAAAAGAGAGACAGTTAATAGGTGTGTACCTTCTATAGAAAACAAACTAAGTATTCAAAGTTATTGGCGGCAGTAAGAGCAGGAGAAATATCTATATGTCCTCCAGAAGTTTAAGCTTAAGACTGAATTAGTCGAACTGTAGGAGTTACTGACAAGGAAGAGCCACAAAAACTAGGCAAAATGTTTGTTGTGTATTATGCATCCTTGGCATAAGTTCATAGAGAAAGAAAACTGTTTGAACAGATTGTACATAGATATGTAATCATGCAACTCCATGGCAACTCTCTCAAAACTGAAATTTGCACTTGGCTCGTGTCGGATGAAAAATGGTACTAATCACTCTCTCGAAACGAGCCACAAGAAGCATCTTAGGCTGCATTCACACTCAGATTTTTATTAAAAATGGCTTCCTGAAATGAAGATTGTGACAGTTAAAATGAGATTAACTTCACTGGTGTTACATTATTTCATTAAATTATTTCACCTCGGTTTGTGTATAACTCACAGAAAGTGGGAACAATATTCTATAATTGTCATGAAACAAAATTTATTGTAATTTTATTGATAAATGTTACACACTGTGGTTATCATGCATCTGAGTTTTCTAAACCAACAGCAATAACAACAATAACAAGAAAAAAAACTATTTCAAGACCTACAGCACCCATCGCATTAACAAGTGAGTGGATATAAAAAGCCTTTCATTTTTTTGTAGCACTAAAAAAAGATTTTAAATACTGTGTTCCATAAGTTTTGGATGATTACCTAGCCAACTTATTTATTATTAGATCAGGTGACAAAGTTTACATTTAAAATTTAGTAGATTTTGCAAAGAGACGCAGGCCCAGAGAATCACACATCCTCTTCCTTACTTATCAGAATGTATCTTAAAAACTATTATTCCTTAGCTGGGATTTTCTTTTCCTCACTGAATAAATTTAATCAGATGAATTATTTTTTTAATTAGTTTTTCCATGTGGTGATGCAGGATTAAATACATTTTCAGGGTTTTATTACATATCGGTACGAGGGGTAAAAATAAAAGCATCTGACACCGAGTCAGAGTGTTACATGCTCTTATGCTCCGAAGCAAACCATTCCCATTTCAACTGAAAAAAAAAAAAAAAAATCACAGTTTTTATAATAAAACAGAATCTTATTGTGACTTCACTTCTGCTCCTTTGGTGGGTGAGATGAGATGATTGAGTCTTTATGTCGGGTTCAGCTCAGGAAACTGTGAATAGTGGAGGGAAATAGAACATGTACGAGTGAGTGTCAGCTTCCGCCCACACTGCTGTCAGCGCTGGAGTTTGAACGTGTTTGCGTACCTGCATTACCTGCATAAGCTCGCGTGGCTTTGTCGGCTCCGTGTGTTCGCGGCGCTGTTTTGCGTGGCGTCCGTTCTCTCTGTGCTGTTTTGAGTGACAGTTATGCAGCAGTGTGGAGTGTATAAATCTCCTGCCGTTTTAAGCTCTCAGTTGTGGGCCTAACATTAGCACAACAATTTACACATCTGTCCCGAGGCAACTCTGAGAATAATGAAAGCCTCAGTCAAAGAGAAACTCTGAGTCTGTTTGTGTGTGCGTGTGTGTCTGTGTGGGAGCGGCAGGAGAGACTGTGTAAACAAGAGACAGAGGAGGTTTATTAAAACCCCACCAGCACTCACCATCCTTTTGTCCCCCTGTTCTTAGTGGCCCTCACCTCTTCTCCCCCTCTTTCAGTCAGAGGAGCGATTACATGCCTGTGTCTCTCTTGTCTTTCATCTCTCTCTGTGAAGAGGAGAGGAATGAAGGTCTTCTGTGGCGTGTAATTACACAGAGACATCCTGGATGAGGGCGTCTGTCTCCAAAAACATACACATAAAAAAAAAAGAGGAAGCCCTCCCGTCTTTTTTTTTCCTCCTTAAATGCCTCTTGATTGGGGGGAGATCTAAAAGGAGACGCTTAGCTGCCTTTGATCAGTTTTCTTTACCTGCCACTTATGGAGGCCTGGTACCAACACAAGTCCATTTATTTCATTTGAAGCCCTGACACTAACAGGCATGGCTCGGCTCCAGCACCGTGGGAATGAAATGCGTCGCTCCTCGATTCGTTTTAGGCACACAGTCATAATCGTGACACATTTAGAGGCTGCTGTTCTAGTCTTGCCCATGAGTCATGTTGTTGAATGATCAGGAAAGGGTGGCTTTTTATGGGCCTACAATGGTAGTGACTTAATCGCTAATTGGCCCAAAGCACATTTGCATTCTGGGAAGTTAATAATGGGCCTATTTGGAGGCACTGTAAATGAGAAAGTCACCGCACTCTGACTTAATTCTGCTCATAGAAGTGCTGATGCCTCCAGATGGCATTTTTTACTGAGTGTGATATGGCCATTTTGTGTGCATGATCAGACACTTAGCTCGTACTTTGGGAACTGCTAACTTTCTAGCAACGCCACTGGTCATTGCAGTGTAATTCTTTTATTGCTTCTCATTGCATGCTTGCAACAGTGGGCAAATGCAAATAGAGCTTGCTGAGACGACGGACTCAAGCGAATTCAAAATGCAACAGAACAGAATCAGGTGTTAAATGGTCAAAGCTGGTCCTGTCCATGAAAGTGTGTTACATAATCATAGTTTTCAGTCTGTTCTCGTTCCCCTTTTGTTCCTTCAAACCTGTTACCTGCAGGTTTAAGCAAACTGGTGTTTCAATAAATTAAAATGTCGATAAAATGTATATTTTGTGACTACTTCAATTTGAAAAGTGAAAATTATACAATATATGGAGTAATTGCACACAGAGATTTGTTTTGTCTTTTTCAACTGATTTCTATGAATTTTGTAGGATTATGACAACTATTATAACCCAAAATTCAGCTTCTCAGAAAATCTTAATATAAAAAAAATGTCAGTTTTAACACAGAAATCTTGTGTTCTACACAACAGTAAGTAAGACTGCTGATTTGACAGTTGATGGCCGCTGACACTCTCCACAGGAGTGTGAGCCATGAAAGGCCGTTGTTAAAGAAGCCGGCTGTTCAGAAAGCTGTTTCAAATGAAATTAATGGAAAGTTGAATGGAAGGAAAAACTCTGTTGGCAAATGGTGCTCAGACAGAAGCATTACCACAGCTTTGAGAGGACTGCAGCAGTCTTCCCATTGATGATTTAATTAATCATTTATCTGATTCAGTCGTTTCAGCCTCACTCTTCAGTAAACCTAATTAACAATGTTTTCATACAAAGTAGATTTCTGAAGCACTAAGACATCGGTTTTATATGACTTGTTGATAATTTGTGTTGTAAAATATGTCAGTGCAGTTCTTGTGTATCTCCAAGCTTTAAAAAAAAACAGGTTGTTGTTTTTCTGCTGTATTTTTGTTCATATTAGATGTTTTGATGCTTGATGATTACTGTTCCTCTGGAACAGAAGCAGGATAGAGAACAGCACATAGAGCAGGTCGCACAACATAGACAAGACAATAAAGTTGATCTTCCACTTTGTTGTTGGAAGTGGTGAAAAACTGTGAAACTGTCAGGAAAAACTCCAAAGTAAGTTGATCAGCAAAATTATGTGAATAGCTTGCGCAGCTTTGCAAGCCACTGAGAAAGACTCTGACTTTTAAACATCGATCACTTAATGTATGACTTCACAGCTGACTGACTAACACCATTAGTGCAGGAAGCATAAATATCAAGCAAATGACACCAGTGGAAGGGATCTAGAGTTGCTTTTATTAAATAGCAATGGTTAATTTAAAAATACATCATGATCAGGACCCTGATGTAACATTTCGAATTGATTCGGGTCATTTGTCCTTATTTTTCTCCTTAATCGTTTTCTTCTTGACTGCTCTTCTGTTTGCTTAGTAGCTCTGTAAAACTCTTACTTTCAGATTCAATTCAGTCTCTCTGATTCCTAAAACTATTTATTAATATGTATTCCACAAGACTGAGCTCATAATTGCAACATAAAAATTTGTTCATTTGTTATTGGCTTGTGTGCAAATGCAAAAGTGAGACACAGACTGTTCCTGCAGATTCTTGGATCAAAGTTTCATGATGTTTTGTATTTGTCAGGTTTATGTTTTGATGACAGTCATTATGCACTCTGATGTATTAGTTCCTTATGTTTTAGCCTTAGAAAAAACTGGAAAATGTCATATTTTAGAATCCAATTTCCACTCGACTGTAAAGGTATCCCTCAGTGTATTGAGGAGAACTGTAGTTTTGATCGCTTCTTTTTCCTTTTGTAAATTTGCCTGCGTTTATGGAGTTTTAGCTGTCTCTCTGAACTCTCTGGGAGATGAAGAGAGCCCTCTTCTGCTCCTCAAACAGATCTGGCGCCAGACAATAGGCTCAGGTCTCTTGTTGCTCTCAGCTGGGGCTGCCGAATAGGCTGAGAGCATGCAGCTGCTGGACAAAAGCCTGCTCAGCAGAAAGGCGGTCAGTGACCCCAAGGTGTGGCTCTCTGATCCCTGAGCCCCTTCCACATGCAGTCAGCACAGGGGGGACTGCAACAGAGACCTGTCATAAACACGGCAAATCAACCAAAACTGCCAACTTGTGTTTTTTCTAATGGCTTTTAGTGGGAGACCATTAATGAATTAAGAGAATTAGCGTTTTGTTAAAGACGAACAGAGAGCAGATGGTTAGACTAAGTGTTGAAAGAGATGAACAATACCAGCCGCACCCACTTGAAATGATGCAAATTAACATTTCTAATGTTATATGAGGTCAGAATATTGCCTGGTACTTGAAATCTATGTCTTTTCTAACTTGTTTTTTTTTTTTTTTTTCTTTCTGGAAATGCACTAAGTAATCAGCTGAATCAGCTGTTTGGACTCTGTGATAGTTGAATGCATCGGTTAAAGTGAAGCCTGTCAGCTTGTAAAGTGATGTACACTCAAAATGTTCTGTTTTTAGTATGGCTGCACAATATAGCATAAATTTAGACTTATAGCAAAAATAATGTGAGAAATATTTGGATTGTAAAGAGATACTTGGACTCCTATGGATGTTATCTTATAGGTTCTAAGCATTCAGGCTCTCTATGCAAGCAATATAATTGGTGACTGGTTTTACATTGAAGCAGAAAATGTTTTCAGTGGGCATTAAAATAAGGTTGTTTCATTCTTAAAACAGCAGATGCCAATTTTTCAAGTAAAACATGTTCTTAAAACAGAAATAATGAGTTCAATTGTTTTCCACTTGCTGTATAAACCACTCACCACCTGCAGTTTACAATGAATGCAACTCACAAACTCACAGTCTGCCCAAATGTTTGCGTATTGCCTGTTTTCTTAAACCTGTAGAAGGTAGCTTTTATAAAAACATGTGTTACATATTTACAAAACCTGTCACCATAGTACGAGACAGATGATGTGTGGAAAAAAAATCTGTCTCCTCTAACTTCTCTTGGTGGTCCTACTGCCATCTGCAGAAATACTCAGCTCAGTCAGAAACAACCAATCAGAGCCAGGAGGAGGGTCTTAGCACTGTCAATCACCCTTGGGTGTGTCCTACTCACATCCTCCTCTTTGCAAAAGCAACACTCCAGATAGGTTTTTGATGAGGGAATAAAATTATAACATGACTTAAAGCTCAAAAACGTAAATATGCAAAAGACAAATTGTTTATAAAAGTTGCATACTGCAGCTTTAATATCATGTAGCCCTAATTTTCCTTTAATACGATTTTATTTAATTTAGTATTTACTTCAAAATGTTTGCGATATGTTAGAAAATGATGGACTTAGTTTGGATTCCTCTCTGAAATTGTCCTGTAAAGCATAACGGAGGAAGCCAGTGTTTATTTGAGCAGCGTTATGTTGTTCTTTAATAAAAGCAAGTCTGAGCCCCAAACGTATTCCTGTTTCTCAAAATAAACACCATCAAAACTCAAATCAAACACGATTTCACACAAATCCCCATAACCGAGAATAAAAGCACCAAGCGCAGAGGAGACGCAGCTCCCATCCCTGCACTTGATCACAAGCAGCCTCCCATCCTCCCTCGTTTTGTGTTTATTCTGGGGATTACTTTGACCTAATCTCTTTAGACCATAATTCTGATTATACTTTGTGTTATTATTATTGCTGTGTCCATTCCCCAGTGTCCTGCTGGGATTTCCTGACTGCTGGAGTGCTCCTGTGTTCGGAAAATTGATTAAAACTGCTGACCACTGCCCCAGATAGTACAGACTCAGAGAACTGGATAAAGAAAAAAGAAGCAAACACATCTAATATAGTGCTGCTTTTTATATGAGACATCTTCAATTTAATAGAAATGATGGCGAGTGTGCTTTACCCAGCTGCACCCCTTCTACTTGTATTTGCCTTTGAACATATTTATAATGAAATTGCCTTTATCAACCAGTCAATAGTGTGTAACTTCAGCTGCTACGTACTTAAAGTGAGACTGTGTTCATGCTGGTAAAGCTGATGCTCCATCTGTATTAACATCCAGAAAGATGTTCATCTGTTTAATATTCAGATGTCATGTTTAGTGTGCATTTTCAAGACTCTACTGAAACACCATCTGGGTTTTATGCCTGTT
The DNA here is from genome assembly GCF_001443285.1 of Poecilia latipinna. Classification (NCBI taxonomy): domain Eukaryota; kingdom Metazoa; phylum Chordata; class Actinopteri; order Cyprinodontiformes; family Poeciliidae; genus Poecilia; species Poecilia latipinna. Next base: position 162,049 of record NW_015113141.1, on the reverse strand, counting down.
TTTCAAGCTCAGTAATCTTGAATATAGAACCCTTGAACAAATTACTGTGTTTAAAAAAAAATGCTGCAAGTGAAGAAGATACAAAATGTATTTCCTGTATTTTGTTATTGTTGCAGGGCATTGCATCTGATTTTTTATTACTTTTCTAAAATTGCATTTTTAAATTTTTATCTCCTCTCTTTTACTTTACTGGAGTATCGGACACACCACGGTGATATTGTGATTATTATTTATTAATTAATCATATGAAAATGCCCGTCTTAAATGTGGAATTAACCTTAAAAAATTCCTGAAATTTGTTTAGTTTTGATATATTATGACAAAATTAGAAATCCCATATTGAACCCCCTTTTTAAAACTTTCTTCAGGTTGTTTTTTTTATTTTGCCACCGTGCACAATGAGGAGGCTTTTAACAATCTCCAAATATGTGAGATGATGTTGCCGCATAATAAAATTAATTTTTATAGGGCTTTTTCACATCTTTACAAGAGTTACAGGTAAATATTGAGGGTGCTGTTGTGAAATAAGTGTCTTTAACATGTAAATCATTAGTTCTTATGTTCAGTTTGTACATATGTTTTGGGTTTTCTTCTTCTTTTGCTTAGTCACATAATTAATTTTAACTTGTGCCAAAAACCCGTGTTTGGTGCTTTGAGAGCAAAATAAGAACTTGCACTCAGGTTGTTTCCCAGGCTCAAAACTTTGTTTGTTTTTTTTATTCCTCGGTGAAGCAATAACAGCTTGGAGCTAGACTTTTCTGAAAGTACAAATACATTAATATACATTACATGGTCTCCAATCATTTTACCGGCTGTGGAGACACAGAAAGCAATCAGTGTGCCAAATAAGAAGAGAGAGACAGGAGGAAGTAAAACGAATATGATGAAGTGAAGCTACCTGTGTATTTAAGGGGTTTGAAGATGATAAGAAGAGACGGTTAGCTGAGCAGAAGAGGCAATTTTGGCTGGTGTGAGATTCATCACACCGTTTCGTCTTAGACTCATCATGAGGTGTTCTGTGTAACGAGGTGTGGAGATCAATACCATCCATGTACTTAGGTGCACTTGATCTGATCATCTTGCTCTCTGCTGCCCACAATAGGAGCTGCAACCCACACTCAGACCCTGGGAGGGGAACATACTGATGAAACCCGGGTCCATCTTCAAGTCATCAACATCCCCTATCTCTTCATTGTCGCCAAATGAGCAATAAATGCAAGCTTTACTACTTCTTCCCTCTTTTTTCCTTCTTTGCATGCACATGCTCAAGGTCTCTTGTTTGAATTAAGCTGCGTATCGGTGGGTCCATTAGGAACGGGAGGGTTTGGCTCGCAGAATAAAATAACTACTCTGTTTCTCCCTCTTTCTAACTCATTGACTGAGCACCTCCGGGTAACATTACAATAAGCACCTTGTGTCCTTGTCTCCCAATGTGATCCTATAATTTATCCTAAATTGGAAAAAACAACCAGGAAAAAGGCGGCACTAGAGTACTGTAACGTGCAGGACAGAGAAACCTTGGCAAGGGTTTGTATTTGTGAGAGCTGCCAGAAATGCACGTTCTAATTGCTTATACTGCCAGTTTTTACTTTATAAATAAATTGAAAACTGTTAAAAAAAAATAAGATGTCAGTAATGCATAAAGAATAGTTGTGAATAACAAAATAAGTAGCGTCAAACGTAATACCTGACAGGAAGGAGCTTTGATGTACTGTTAATGTTTTATTTCTTTTTGCTATAAAGGAATCCTAAAACCAGAGTTGACATTTTTGTCTGTTGCAGCATATTGTTTTAGCAATTACAATAATTAACATGACAGGAGAGATTAATGATAGCAGTGTTGTTAGCTTGGTTGGTGCCATTAGTATTTCCAGCAGTAGACCCTTTGTGGATTCACTGTAAAATTAGTGGATCCTTATCTCACCTGAGAGTTTTCCAAAAGAATGAAAACATCCAGCAGGTTCAGACAAATCTGACTCTTCGCAACAGCTAAACCGAGCAACTTCTGCTCAGCTTGCTGTTATCTGCTGACATCTAACTCCAGCTTGTGGCAGCTTGACTGAAGGATCAACATGCCTCTGAAAAAAATACACCTTCCCTTATTGAGGTTCCCAGCAACTTTTAAGGTATCGTATAACTTAATTTTATAAAAACTCACTGATATTGAAATTGCTGAAGCTGCTGTCTCACTGTTGTGTTTGTTGATGCGTATGATAGGGAGTTACTTGGGTGTAAATGTGAGTAGATGGAGGGAATTTTGTGGAGCATCAAGGCCACTTTTGGGAGTGTGTGTTGCTTTCAGTGTGCTCCTATTCTGAATAGTACATGTACATGGACTACGATTTCCACAAGGGTGTGGAAATCTTCCACCCTTGTGGAAATCGTAGTCTTCTGTTGTGTCAAGTCAGTTCTAAGTTATTGTTAGTTAACCATTAGCCAAGTAAGTAAGAAAGTAGGTCCTGCTGCCAGTTTCACTTTCAGCTTAGTGCATCCATCCAAGTGTGTGACATTGTTATTGGATCTACTATTATTGTTCCAATATTTGAGTCACAGTAGTGCATGTGGGGTGTGACATGTGAACTGTGGTGCTATTAAAGTTGAATTTTATGTCCAAAAATATCAAATTTTGCCTGTTGGTGTCAAATGAATAGGAAGACAATTCAACACTGAAGTGTCATTAGTATTCACATGATGAATAAGGAATCATCATGTGAATAAAGATTGGAAAAAGATCTGGATTTTATTATTTCTGATTGGCTGTTCACCAATTCTAGCCCCTGAAGTGTAAACATCTCTGTGCATCTCCACTATTTAGCAGAATTTTTTTTTAATTTTTTTTTTCTATGTTTTACTTCCTATTGATGATTAGGAGAAAAGCTACTTACTTGCTGATTATAATCTCTGCATAAATAGTTGTTTGCACAGAAGAGCAAAAATCAAGCACAGCTCAAAATGTAGCGAGGAGTGGGTAACAATAAAATTTTCCAAAACCTCAAGCAGTGCAGAAAAGTTCTGCTCCCTTTTTCATGTGTCACACTCTGAAAATTAAAAGTAGCCATTATACCAACCTATTATTCTTCAGATCAAATTGTAATGGCAGTTGAAAGGAACAATAGGAGTCAAGTTGAGGCTTTCATGAGCAAGGAAATAATTTGGTAGTTCTATAAAAAGATTTGAAGCACACATTTGGCTTAGAAAGACCATTGGAAAGCTTCATCTCACTTTAGTGAGGTGATGAACTGAATGTGCAGCTACGCTTATATAAATATGGCCATCATGAATTATGAATCACGAGAGTCATATAGAGAGAGAGACACCTTTCCTACGTCCTTAGCGGAGTATTTATCTTCGGAAGTGTGAAAATTATCATTCATAAACTTGACACACTTCCGATGAATTTTTACAACTTCCTTACTGCTAAAATTAAAACAAACTCTTTGGGAGGCGAGAATGAACATGACGCAATAATCTGTTAAGAACAGAGGCGGATCCGTGTGGTCGGCTGCATTTTGCAGACAGACAGACCAAAAGCTCAACCAACACACATAAGTGAAAGATGAGAAATCTCACCGGCAGAAGGCCGTGTTGTGATTTTAGCAGATTTGAGCAACAAGCATCTGCATACATCTCAAAATGCATGTGGACCTCATAAGAGCAGTGCTTCCAGGCCATCCGAAATTGCACAAATATTATATGCGACCAGAAAAGTTTGGGAGATGAAGTTAATAAAAGACCGGGTCGTCTGACTTGCCGATTTGCTCCAATATGAGTCACAGAAAAACAAAGCATGAATATTAAACTTCAGGAAATGACTTCAATATGCTGTAAAGCTGATAAACCCACATTGTCTGGCATAAATTTTGCTTCATGCATATTTGCAGAGAAGCTGCAAACAGAGTTTAATTTCACTCCCGTCTGTCATTTGTTTATATGATTTGGGATTCTACTTAAACAGGGCGGCATTTTACTGTCGAATGTGGTTCATACCACTAAGAGAAATGCATATATACCACATGGATTCCGTAATCTGCTTGGATGTTCCTCTGCACATCATCTGCACTCTGCTCTGCACTCAGTCGCACAACAACAAAAGCTGGTTCTCCTTATTGTTGTGAAAAATGGAGCTTCACATGTGAAGTCAGTCATGCTGAATAGATTGTAAATTGTGAGTGAAGTATAAACACCTTTATATCTGCTGACTGCCTTTGTGCCTCACAAATGACCCAGCCATATGAGGGTCAAGCTGTTGTGTTCTTACAATTTCCAGCGCGGCCGTGTGGCTATTACGGAGCTGTGATGTTGTTGCTCTGTGGGCCAGAAGTATAACAAAGGCCCAAGAAATGTCAGTGGCATGAAAAAGAAAATCATAATTTAAACTGATTCTTTAGATTTTAAGTCATAGAATACATTAAGTTACGCTAAAGGAATATAATAAAAGTAGGTGAACCCCCTATGTAAAACGCATTTCCTGTACAGACGGCTCCTGTTGGGGACCCCAACTGCCCTCAAATCCATAAACCGCCTTGAAGAACGCTTATAATTGCCCATTTTAGTAGTTCAAACATCAAATATACCATAATATGCAATGGAAACCACACAGTAACATCTATAGTCTTCCTTATCTCCACTGTTGGGGGTTCAGCCAACTAACGCGAAGGAAAATGAATGATGTTCATTCTCTGGACATCCATTTGTCAGTAGACATCAGTCCATCCATTGGCAGGAAAACAAAGAGGCAAATTGGTAAAATAATAAAGAACATCAAGAAAGGACCCTGGGTTCCCAAATTTATCTCACACAGCCCTGCTATAAAAAAGAAAATCACTAGATTTATATTTGCTATCACTAGCCTTACAAGGCAGTTTAGATTGTTTTGTGGTCAAAATTTACTTTCCAGGAACACGATAACATCATAAATAATTCTAGAAATCTTCTGACAGTTTTAAAAAAGTCAGTCTTGTTTAATACCTCTAAACGATGCAAAATGCCTGAGTCATTTAGATCCTTCTATCATAATTCCAGCTATATTTCAGATATAGTAAAAATGCTTATTTATGTGAAGCCAAGCCAGGAGTTTATTCACTACCTGCCTTTCATTTTTTGTGTGTCCTTATTGGCAAGTCTCTGGGCAGCATCAGTTTTAAGGTCAAAGGTCTCAAAAGCGATTATAGAGAGTTAATCTGGCGGACTTTAATAATCCAGACTACGGCAGGGAGAGATTGGCCTCTGTCTTGTGGCTGTGGATACACTGAATACCACCATATAGGTCACATATATTTACACATTGTTTCCTAAAGATCATATTGCTCATTTAGTCTGCTGTAACATTAACTGTTGACAGTTTTTTTTTTTTTATCATACTTGTTTTGCTTCGAGGCAAAGCACCTATAATACTTTGATTTGTGTGTCTTTGAGCTCCTTTATCTTGTCTATAAGCAGGGTTTTTTCTTCAGCTTTTCATCCCTAAGTAATCAATACTGCTCTGAAGAATCCAGGTCATCTTGGCTGCTGTGGCTCGCCTGTCTCCACTTCTGTATCCATCAATCGCTGTCAGAGTCACTGTTCTTGGATCTTTTCACGTTCTCCTGTCTTTACCTTCCATCTTCTTGTTCCTGCTCCCGGACTCTTGAAAAATGACTTTGCCCATCTGGACTTAGCTCTGCCCGGACTTTGGGCTATTACTCCTCCAGTTGTGATTAAAAATAGATCCGAGTTCAGAGTCAGAATGAGTGAATTAGTGCCTCATCCTGTTGCTTTTTCTTATACATGAGCCCCAGCTGTTGGAGGTGAATAGAAAATTGAGGATGAAAAGTTGACAGGAAAATGTTCCTGTTTTAACCTTTTTTCCCCGACCCTGAGTGTGCGTGTATTTGTGTGTGATTGTTTGTGTGGGCAGCTGTGATTGTTTATCAGAGCCGCCTGCGGACCTCTTCGCTGGGTGCTGTCTCACGTCGAGCCGTGTGTTTGAGAGGCTTGTCGAGGTAAAGCTCCTGTCAGCGCCGGGCCGGAGGGAGCGGACTGATGAAAGGGCTCTTCATCATCCTAATGGGACACACAAAGCTCTTAACCAGCACTGCTGCCTTGGCTTTAGCTGGGCGAAGGGGAAAAGAGAAGAGGAAGAGGAGTGAAAAGGCCAGGCCAAGTGTGCAATCAGAGGACCACACTGAAAAACATACACAAGTGCACGGGTCAGACTATACACGGTGTAAACATGACAGTGCTGCTGGGAGCCAGTGGAAATGGACAAGTCTTGACTCTGGGCGGTCTTTGGTTTGTGAGAGGTTCAGTGAGCCATGGGTATTCAGATCTGGGACAGAGATAATGCCCTGCTGTCCACACAAACCGTGGACATGTGCCCCGGCTCACCTCTGGCAGAGGTCCAAAGGTCTGCGCATGAACTCCTAAATATCTCAAATACTGTTTTTAGGTCAATCCCTTTAAACTCTTTTTAACATCTGAATAGAAACAGAAGCAATTACTCCATGGTGTATAATTCCCAGGTAAGCTTAGCTTCAGTTTGAGTGCTTGGTTGAGATTATTTCTTATGTTAGATAAATCCCAGAGACTATCTCTCAATGTTTAGGAGGAAATGTTTCATGAAACCTTATGGAACAGAATACATTGCATTTGCAGGACACCCATCAGTTTTTATACTTTCTGTATTTTTGTACAGCAATGTTGCACAGATGTTGTAACAGGAAGACGGTCCTGCATGGGTTCAAATCTCTGTTTTGGCCACAGGAGATAATCACCATCTCTTCACTGATCGTGAATAGTACTGGGTTTAGATCATGGATAAATGTTACTATCAGGTGAATTTTAACGGAACGGCTTCTCTATGTAACTTTTCTCAAAACTGATCACCTCTACCTGAGCTGAGCCTCAGCTGTGGCTCTGGAGAAGTACAGCCTGTAGTACCTGTAGTACAGCATTATCTTTGTTGTTTTGAAACAGACAAACCTTGTTCTGAGCATCTGAACCCAGCAGTCCTTAAAAAAGTTAGAAAGAGCAAAACATAACCTGTAAAACTAGTGCAATGTTTAAAAGAAAGCACCTGCTTTAAAATCGTACAGTTAATTAAATTACCTGGCAACAAATCGATATCCAGATTCTGCAAAGATAATATGGGGAAGGACTGAATGCACAGTTAGCGTAGCAATTACAGTCGAACTGTATAAAACATCACATATTTCAGCTGTATATTGATGTCTTACAGAGTAATACACTTTGTTGCATTAGAAAAGATTAATGCAAATTATGAAAATATTGGACTTGATTCAATATTTGTCTTATAATTTAATGTAAGGGAGTTTATGAGAGGGCTGCACAATGGCGCAGTTGGTAGAGCTGTTGCCTTGCAGCAAGAAGGTTCTGGGTTTGATTCCCGGCCCCGGTCTTTCTGCATGGAGTTTGCATGTTCTCCCTGTGCATGTGTGGGTTTTCTCCGGGTTCTCCAGTTTCCTCCCACAGTCCAAAAACATGAGTCAGGTTAATTGGCCTCTCTAAATGGTGTGAGTGTGTGTATGCATGGTTGTGTGTCTCTGTGTTGCCCTGCGACAGACTGGCGACCTGTCCAGGATGACCCCGCCTCTCGCCCAGAGCGTTAGCTGGAGATAGGCACCAGCAACCCTCCTGACCCCACTAAGGGACAAAGGTGTAAAGAAAATGGATGGAGTTTATGAGATTTTTGCCTTTTAGTTTTCTCTTTTTTTCTTTTTGGTTCCAAGCCTTTTTACCTTTTTCTTTTGAACAGTATGTCGATTTGAAAAAAAAAAAAAAAAAAAAAAAAAAATTTTAAACAAGGGGGAAAAAAAACC
>NW_015113141.1:146268-150967 GCF_001443285.1 Poecilia latipinna | reverse complement strand
TTAAATTTAAAAAAAAAAAAAAAAAAAAAAAAAAAACATTTAGACAGAGGGGAAAGAACAACTCGTTTTAGGTCTGTAAATGAAATCACTGACAGCCTTTGTTAGCACAGTTATTTCAGACTATGGTGTTTCTTGGATTGAAAGCCCTTTCTTTTATGCTCCCTTAAAAATCAGCATCATTAGCACCCACACCGGATTGTTTACATTCTGCACAAGAACAGGTGACGCATATTCTAAACTGACTGGATGTGTAAATAAGCAATAGAATTTTTTTTTAATCAAACCTGTCAGATTCTGTTTTGTTTTTTGTTGACTCTCTTTCTTTTTGAAGAAAGTCAACAAAATGAGGAAAGTGCCTCTGGCCTGGCAGCCTTGTATGGTGAGCAATATGGCCCACATCTAAAACTCTACAAATATTGGAAAAAGAAAATACAAAATGAAATTCCACTATTGGCACAGAGTTAACTGATTGGGGAAAATTGCCCAGCTGCTCAGTGAAACTTTGTTCTTTATTTTTATTTTGTTGTAAATCCTGGATTGTGTAAATTGCAGATGTGCCAATCACAATTTGAATCTGATCCTTGTTGATACCAATTATAACTGTGATTTGTCTTGAAGAAAATTGTATAAAAGTGGGGCGGGTGGGAGAAGCAGCACTAAAAATATTTCCCCATTCAAGCTTTTTAGCCTTGAATGGTTATTAAGTATTTACATTTGCAGCAGAGGTAACATCACCATGCTGGGTTTCACTGTAATTTCATTTTCAAAGGCAAAACTATTTCAAAGGTTACTTTTTAAATTGCATGTAGCATCTTGTACAGGTTAACGCTCCAAGCATAAAAAATCCAGAAACCTGTGGCTAATCTACAGCACTTAGTTTCAAAGGACTGCAAACATTTGCAAGTCAACTATGTTTTCATGAGAGACGATTAATGGTGAGCCTTCCTGTTTCTGCTTTAAGTCTCACTCTCTCTTGCCATCTTACTGTCTGATTTAACTGCAGTGGTTGCTTTGAAAAAGCTTCTTACATTTCACATTTGACTTCATCCTCACTAGTACTGCAGTAGGTAACTTTGAGTCTTCTACCCTCAGTAACACCATCCACACCGAAGTGTGGTGCATTCACAGATCAGAAAAAGGCTGGATTTTTAAATTTTTTAATTTTTTGCCACTAATTAGTTAGTGTATATCAGTTCACCTCTGGTTAATGCATAGTGCTAGCAAAGAAACTTGCATAAGATGGAATCATTTCATTTTTGATTAAAATAATTATAATACCTCCCTTTATTTCCTTCTGGCAGACAGAAAACACTTATTTTTCTGAGCACAAAGCTCAGAAATAAAATAAATATGTATCTATTGATATCCAAATGTGGTTGAAAAGGTTTTATTAAGGGGTTGCTATAAAGCCTGACTTGAGAAATGTTTGTGGAGGCTAATTTTGGGTTAAAAAGTCTAACTTTCTACATATTTTTGTAGCTGAATAGCCATCATCGAATAGCCCTTAAAAGATGCCAACGGACAACCACTGTTTGAATTAGTAATGTGTGCTGCAATCCTTCAGGTATATAGCAGGTCTGCTTGCTGATCAGAGCTTATAAAGGACTTTGACGGTACATCAAACACGAATCAGCAAACATTTCACCTTCATTGTCTTTATTGTCAGTTTGCAGATAGATCCCTACAGAGCTATAAAACGTAAAGCTGACTCAGCACACTATTGCTTTTTATGAACCAGATTTGAAAGGAACTTTTTTAATTAGGTCATAATGTAAAGTAGTCTTTGTGGTGCCCTCAGTATTTGTTACACCAAAGCATGCATTATTCTAGAGAGGCTTTGCTGACGTCTACCTTCTAAACAAAGCTGTAAACATGCCTCTTTTCTAATGTTTTGATGCATGGATCTGGCACTGTACTCAAACTGAACTTTTGTTAAATATTCAACATTGTGAAGAATGACTTACTTTGTCAAATTCATTTGACTAGGGCCATGGAAAGGACACAGTGTATGGATCAAGGTTACATGTAGATGTAGGGGGCAGCAGAGGGGGAGGCAGACTGAAGAAGAAGAAGAAGAAGACAGAGGGCTTGTGAAAGAGTCTCTCATCGTTATTGTCATGGTGTCACACACTTTATCCACGCAGTCACCATCCGTCAGCGTTGGCCCTGGGCGTCTGACGGGTGTCTCTCCGTCCATCCTTCTGCTTCTCCTTCTTCTAGATTATACACACAGGCACAAGTACGTTTTCTCTCACATTCGCAACCTCTTCCTTTATTCTTTCACGCCAAAGGGACTTTTGTCATGCTCTCATCATCGTCAGCGCTGGCCGTCACCGCCGACCCTGCCAGACCAGAGACGTTTTCTGGCCCGGCCCCCCTCCAGGCTTTGCGATGCCCTCTTTTTCCAGTCCGAGCCACTTTCTGTCCTCTCCTTCAGGTCAAGGAGACAACCATGTGCTTGCAGCGGAGAACCGCAAAAAAACTTTGACATAAGACAGGAATTGGAGGCTCATGAATGATTGATGCCTGACTGCTGACTCATCACACTGGGGAAAAACAGCAATATTTTGACCTGAAACATAACAAGATTTAGATTTGTTGAGAGGAGAAGCGGAGATGCGCACAGGTTGCCGAGATGTTCCCGTTTTGTTGTGCTTGCTGCAGACTTCTCAGTTTCACACTGATTGAAGGATGGAGAGAAGTTTGGTCTGACCAAAAGTGATACTCTGTCAAAATGACTTGTACTTTTTGTTGCAGCTGTTCACTGACATTTCCTTTTCCTTTCCTCTTTCTTTTTATTATTTTTCCTCTTGCTGCTGAGGGACACATTTTCGTCTTTGTCTAGATTTAGATGTTGGATTTTTTTTTTTTCTTAAACTTATGAAAAATTATGGTTGAATTTTGAAAATCATGATGGCAGGTAGACATCGGGATGTTTCCAATATCAAAATTCATCAAAAATGAAATAGTTGCACTATCAGAACTGCAACAATTTGCCATTGTATTGTTTTAAGATCCTTTTAATTGGATGCCAGAGAAAGTATATAGATATCTATATATGTATACTTAAAGTTATGTCATTGGGAAGCTCATATTGGCCCATGTCTAATGGCATTAGTGAATCCAAATTATAAACTGACAGTATTTTTGTTCATTAAAGCTATAGGTTTGGTTTGAAATCCCGTCTCTTTCTTCTGCTCATCAGCTCAGTTAATACGAGCTAAGCTCAGGGAGGAGGAAATTTATTTTGAACAAATGATGAAGAGGAATAAGGGGAATGAAAGAAAAAGATCAGAAGGATGAAACAGCCATTAGCCTCTGCACAGGGCTTCTCTTGCCTGCAGAACCCTGACATTCTGCAGAGTAGGGAGATTGAATCTCACCTCTAACTGCTGCCTCCCCATTTGTCCTCCTGTGCCATCGCCACATCACATCTCGTCATCTATCTCCTCCAACGTGGATATTCAAGCTATTAGTGCCCTAATCTTTACTCATCCTTGTCTGCCTGTCTCTCTGCTTCCATTCTTCATCTATTTCTATCTCAGACATTTTCATTTTATTTTAATCTTCTTGAAAAGTAGACTTTTGCCTAAATGTACTTCGAAGCTTCTATTATTGATGTAAGCAGCAATTTTATGCCTTCACCTTGGAGATTTTAGGCTGTCTTTTTTTTTATCTTGAGTTTTGTAAAACTCTGAGCTGCTAATACTGATTTAAACCGATTCTGATTTCTCTTTCAGAATTATAATTCATAGTGTTTGAAATATTTGTTTCTCGCTCTTCTTCAGTGAGCAGTTATGTATTTTTCATATTACCAGAGATGAACGGTGCTTTGCTATTTTAAAACAAAATGAATAAATTGTCTTACTGCAGTTATCTACTAAAAGACTAAAGATCCTTACCTGACCTCTGAGATTTCAGAAAAAGCTTTCAGCATTTCTACTGAAAGCAGAAATGTCTGAGAAATCTAAATGTGGAAAATCAAACAACTTGGGTATTTCTGGTACAATGAAGAATGTTGTTGTGAGCCTGAAAGTGGATGTACATAAAAGTACATGATCTCTGTTCATTTTCCATTCACCGTCTTTTTGAGTCAGACAAAAAAAAAACACATAGCTTCCACAAACGTATCTTCCATTTCCTCCACTGTGTTAGGAATGCAGCGCTGCCCCTCCCCTACCTATTACTGTGCCTCAAAGATTAACTGCCTGAAGCAAGGGAAATCTTTGTCCCTCTGTAACAACTTCCACTCTGAAGAGTGTCGAGGCGAGCATGACCTGGTACTTCTCAGCTGTGGTTCATTCACTGAATTTTTGAGCCACGCTGAAAATTGTCCAATTCCACTCACCATACAATTTGTCACTATAATTTCATCCAAATCCCAAACACATTTTCTAAACCTCTTTATTGCAGCTGCTTGCAGAATAGTAATGCTCTTTCATAATGTTTTGGATACGAGGCATTTCCCAGTTTTATTACCAATTTTTCACACGCTCACAACTGAGGCCATCCTGCAGCCTCTCGCTTGTTGTCTACCGCATATCTGGGGAGCTCTCTGATGCAAGGGGACGCAATGGAGCAACGGAGTGATGCCAACCCTGCTGTGTTTGTGTGGGCTTTGATCATGCTTTTTTTTTTTTTTTTTTTTTTTTTCCGTTTTTACCGGGGTGTTTTCTCTTGCTCCCCTTTTTTGGAAAAT